>NW_028297098.1:14439034-14739034 GCF_055798465.1 Pogonomyrmex barbatus
AGCGCACCCTCAGCGTTCCGCTCGTTCAATTTTCAGATTCGATTATTTCGCGAGGACGGTACCGCCGGATACTTTCCAATCGATCGCGCTGGTTGACGTGGTGAAGAGCGCCAACTGGTCATACGTCTCCACCGTGTATTCCGAGGGCAGCTACGGCGAGTACGGCATCGAGGTGTTCACGCGCGAGGCAACCGAGCGTAATGTCTGTATCGCGGCCGCGCTGAAGGTGCCCAGCGCCGCTGATAACAAAGTGTTCGACGACATCATCCAGCGTTTGAGCAAGAAGCCGAACGCCCGTGCGATCGTCCTGTTCACCCGGGCGGAGGACGCCCGCGGCATCCTCGAGGCAGCGAAACGATCGAATCTCAGCCAGCCGTTTCAGGTCGGTTTCGGGAAGTCGGTAATTATATCGCTGAACCTTTGCCGGTAACACGAGACCGAGTCTCATTTCTTCTTTCTCTCATTGTTAATTAATAAGCAATCGTTCCTCAGAATCGTTCATTTCCCGTACAAAGTACCTTCACCAGCGAGTTATTTTTCATCTGTATTTCGTTTTTTTTTTTTTTTTTTTCTTGAAATAAGATTTCTATATTCCTCGTCTTTTCGCATTGCTCCCTTCGCACTTCGAATGAAATGTGGTTCCATAACCCATTTCCTGTTCTATAAAAATTCCTCAAACGACAATTCGAACATCTCAGTGGCTGGCCAGCGACGGCTGGGGCCGGCAGGGTAAGCTGGTCGAGGGCGTCGAGGAGGAGGCCGAGGGTGCCATCACCGTCGAGCTGCAATCGGAGAACATCCCCGGCTTCGACAATTACATGGCGTCGCTCACCCCGGAGAACAATCGACGGAATCCCTGGTTCGGGGAGTACTGGGAGGAGGTCTTCGGTTGCACCTTGAAGGGGAACATATTGTACGAGCGTTTCAGTTCGCAGGGCGGATGGAAGGCCGGCTCCAATAATCACAGCCAAGACGAATGCCGGTCTAATCTCAGACTCACCACGGCGAATGGCTACGAGCAGGAATCCAAGGTGCAATTTGTCGTGGACGCGGTCTACGCGTTCGCCTTCGCGCTCAATAAGCTGCGCCACGACCTCTGCGGGCGCAGAGAAGGCCTGTGCTCGTCAATGGCCAACTATGACCGCGGCGCGTTCTATAAGAATTATCTGCTGAACGTGTCCTTTGTAGGTGAGTCCAATGACGGCGCGCATAAAATGGGACTCGAGACGAGAATAATCGGGACGGCGCGACGCGCCGTTTGTTCGCCTCCTTTGTGCTGTTTTTCTCCACCCCCCCTTGCCCCTCCGTTCTTCTTATCTCCTTTCTCGCCGAGGAACTACCGAGGGGAAGGGCGAGTAAGGGCGGGAGAGGAGGGAGTGCTAAAGAAATGATCGCTCGAATAGCGATGGATGGGATAAATGGCGAAGTAATCGATCTAAGAGATTTGCAATGAGAAATAAGAACTATTGAGAGTCAGCGCGAAACACAGTGCGCTATATATGAATTAAAATATTAGTTTTTATCGATATGAAAATTATAGTATACTATTTATTTTTATTACAATCACTTTGGACGTTTTGGCTATATTTTGAGCTTTAGCTAAAAATATTATAAGGGATGATCCCAAACTCTTAATGACAAGACAAATGTAGATTCATAGCTAAATGTATATGTCAAGAGTTAGTAGGCCGAATCAAAAGTTGACAAAGAGACGGAGAAAAATTGCGCTTATAAATATTTCTCCCTATATAAAAATTAACGTGATTAAAGAAAATTTATTACTCATCAACTGTATATATAATTTATATCATGTTCTGCGCCAATTCTTAGTAATCCTTATTTCTTATTGTAATTCCTTTCTAATTCAAAAAGTCCTTTAAATTATCTGTTCAAGAGATTTTATTACTTCAATAAAAATGAAAATCTTTTAGTATGATGAAATGCCGTTAAATCAAAATATTTAATAAATGTTTAAACGTTGCTTTTTTATCTTTTATACATTTTTTTCTCGTTATTCCGAAATATTAAACTTTTATATTATTATGCGAAAACTTAAAATCGAATCGCATACCATGCCACGTATTTATTTGTTCTTTATTTCGGGATAGTGAAGCTTTGTGTTATATATTGTTAAGCGAAAGCTTTTAAAATCGATTCTTCAGTTTGGTCGACCTTCTCGTTTTGGACCGCGACGGAAGTTCGCAATAATAAGAGTTATTTTACAGACGCCGCTGGCAGTCTGGTGAAATTTGACGAGCACGGGGACGGCCTGGCGCGATATGAGATCCTCAATTTCCGTAAGGGTACGAACAACAATGGCGCAAACGGCTATCACTATCGGGTAAGACTCATTCTAATCATCGTAACGCGCCGCTATATATCATCGCCGATGCATAATTGAACGGATTGTCCGCCCGCCGTGAGAGTGATAAATTCAATTGAAACTCCCGAGAAAGCCACCCCCATTTCCCCTCGCTTTTGCAAACTTTCTAGTTCTCGTTCTCATTATCACTCGTTAATACGCGGATGAAGTAGCGCCCGAGATTTTCCGACGGTCAAACAATTTCAACGGCATTCGAACTGATGTTCGAACATCACGGTCGTTGAAATTCTCCGGAAGATATGTAATCCTAACGAAGGAATCCATTCAGAACTAACGTTAAATAAAATGCCAAAATAAAATAAATTGAATTTTAATCTAAAGAAAAATTGCGAGATCGATGTAAAAAAGTTCCATCGTATTTCCGGATCTTCGCAAAAAATAATTCCCATCATTGTTCGGTAATTCGCGAATGAAGCGAACCGGGATTTTCCGAATAATACAAACAATAATCGAACTCGCGATTCGGACATTACAGTCATACGGGAATCCTATGAAGATACGTTCTAACAGACCCGATTCGAATTCGGGCAAAATAGCGAAATAAAGTACTCGGCTTTATTTTAATAGAGCTTCAATCTGGGAATTGCGGAGCCGATATTAAAAATGCCGCACCGATATTTTTTTCGGATATCTCATATAATTTCATATAATCGGTCGAAATAAAATTCCCATGCGCGATTGCCATGAGCGTCGATGTGCGCGTCGTTTAATGTCACGCCGGCGTTTTCAGACGTTAAATCGGTTGTTTAATCGAAAAACTTACCGCTACTTATTTACCGGGGATTACGGTATATTTTGTGTACCAGCTTCTACACGTCGTCGTTCATTAATACGCGTGTAACGTCGGCAAGATCGATGGAGACGCGATGCGGAATTGGACGAAGTAAATGCGCAAAGAAGTGGCTCTGTCTTTTTAACGAGTAATTAAAGTTGCCCGGCGGCTGCACTTTCGAGAGCTCATGGAGTTTCTAGGAAACCTCCTTTGCCCGGGGGTAACCGAGGCAGAATGAAACCCTCGAGCCGAGACAAGAAAAATATAACGGTGTTTACAGAGAACGAGAAAATTAGAAGTTAATAGGGCAATAAAATTAACGTTGAGAATATAATTAAAGTTAAATCGACTGAATCGGCGATTAATAATGAAGTAGGCGGCGTTAATAGGGAACGCTTGAAAAGAAAGAAATATTTTTAATTCTCCGATGGTCAATTTACAATTTAAACGACAAAAGACCGTAGTAAAATGTAATTAAGATAATTTAAGAGAAAATTACGTGTAAAGGTAAAAGGAGAGAATAAATTTAAAAATCTCTCTTTCTCTCTCTCTCTCTCTCTCTCTCTCTCTTTAAAAATAGATAAAACCGCGGAAGAACATTCAGATTTCTCTCTCTTTCTCTCTTGCGCGCGCGCGCAATTAACTGATACCAGGAAAATTTGACCGGCTTCCAAATCGCGAAACGAGACGCTTGCGCATGCTGGGGGTTCAGCTGGCGGGTCAACCACGTGCCAAATCTGGTCGACAGGTGGTGGGCAAATGGTACAACTCCCTGGATATTCACACGGAGGACGTGGTGTGGGCGCGGGGGACGAAGGACATACCGATCTCCGCGTGCTCGCTGCCCTGCGAGCCAGGTATGATAAAGAAGCAACAGGGTGACACTTGTTGCTGGGTGTGCGACCAATGCGAGGCGTACGAGTTTGTCTACGACGAGTACACCTGCATGGACTGCGGCCCGGGCTCCTGGCCGCACCCCGACAAACGGGGGTGCTATCAGCTACCGGTCAATCATATCAGGTGCGCGCGAAACTGGTGTTTCTCTCTTTCTCTCTTTCTCTCTTTCTCTCTCTCTCTCTCTCTCTCTCTCTCTCTCTCTCTCTCCATGAAATTTTCGCGACGTGAGAGTCTCTGCTGATTCTGTAACTAATAGAAACGATCACTGAGTAAAAGGGAAACAAATGCGAGACAAATTCAATTTGGGAACATGCAGCAAAAATGTTTACAAATATCATCCGAGAAGCGAAGAGTTTTATTACCTAAATATAAAATTTTACGAATATGAACGTAAAGTGAATTTGTTTTGCGTAAAAGAGTTGTTTTGTTAAATTTTCAAACACGATAGATTTCACACGCCATCCAATAGAAGGGAATTTATAAAACTGCATTTATTATTTATCGTATTACACCGTTAATGACGTAACTTATTTCACTGTGAAGTTTACAATAAAATTTTCCTATTGATCGTTAACCGGTAGGGTACAGGGATTGAAAGAGAATTATTTATTGTTAAAGTGCAACACGTATTTTTTCCAAATTGGAGCACGAGCTAGTGGAAAGGGATTATAAAATAGTTTAGAATTAAAAGTGTTTCATATTTATGACCGTTTACGTCAGATGGAGCAGCGCCTTCGCCATCGCACCTGCGGTGATATCCTGCTTAGGAATCGTGGCGACCCTGGCGGTGGCGTGCTTGCTCTTTCAACACCGCGACACCCCGGTGGTCCGTGCCTCCGGACGAGAACTCACCGTGATACTGCTGGCGGGGGTTCTGGTGTGCTACTTGAACACCTTCGTGCTTCTCGCCACGCCGACCACGGCAACCTGCGTTCTCCAGCGTTTCGGCGTCGGCGTGAGCTTTAGCGCCGTGTACGGCGCCCTGCTCACCAAGACCAACCGGATCGCCAGGATCTTCGACTCGGCCTCGAGATCTGCCGTCAGGCCGCGATACATCAGTCCCACGTCGCAAGTCTGCATCGCGGCTGCGCTGATCGCCTTCCAAGTAAGCGGATCCTAATCCTAGGAAGAAGCTGTCATTTTGAATTAAAAGCTTAATTTAACAAAGCTTCGCCATGTCCATATGTTTCTTCATCGAGGATATACGTAATTATCTATCTTTAATACTTAACAGTTTCAAAAAAAAACCTTACATCTTTTTAAAAAAAAAAAAGTAAAAAATTTTTTTCTAAATTTCCCTTTTAAAATGGCAATATATTTTTTTAAAATTTTGTGGAAATAGATATTTTTTGCTTTCGTTCGTTCTCGTGCGTTTCGTTTAATTTACTGAGAAAAACAAAAGAGAAAGAGAGAAAGAGACAATTTTTTTTGTTTTTTATTCTCGAGGTGGTGCTCACGCTGGTCTGGATGATCATCGAGCCGCCGGGTACCAGATACTCGTATCCGGATCGTCGCCAAGTGATCCTCAAGTGCAACATCCAAGACATGAGCTTTCTGTTCTCCCAGCTGTACAACGCCCTGCTGATCCTCATCTCGACCATATACGCGGTGAAGACGCGCAAGATTCCGGAGAATTTCAACGAGAGTAAATTCATCGGCTTCACCATGTACACCACGTGCATCATCTGGCTCGCTTTCGTGCCGATCTACTTCGGCACCGGGAACGCCCACGAGACGCAAATCACGACACTTTGCGTGGCGATCAGTCTGAGCGCGTCAGTCACCCTGGTATGCCTCTACTCGCCCAAGGTCTACATCATCGTCTTCCAGCCGGACAAGAATATACGCGGCAAGGTCTACATGGGCAGCACGTTCAAGAAGCAGGGCAGCAGCGCCGGCGCATCCTCCATGACGAAATGTGAGACTAACATTGCTCTCCTTGATAATCAACTCGTGATCCTTGTGACACTTATCTTCATTTTTTTCATCGCGAATCAATAAACATTTTTTCTAGGTCCGCGACAACAATTAATATAATTAATTTCTTTTTGCTATACGCGACATATATTTTAGTAATATATAATATCTGAGATGAAGAAATGATCATAATATTTAAAAAAAGAAGTATAAGAAGTATAAGAAAAATCGGTATCGGCCTCTTTGTTGGAAAAATATCTAGAAGAATGCAAATTACAGAGAATATCATTTACGAAGAAGAGAAAATAAACGAGCAGTAACGTCAATTTAGACGGGCCTTTTAATCCGTGAGCTGGAATGAATTTTGCCTACGGGGGTTGATTGTTGAGTCGCGCGTGACCCGAGCATGACGCGGAATAATAATGCAAAGGCGAAGGGTGCATCCCGCCTTCTCCTTTCCCGGAACGGGAGTTGAAAGGAGGCTGGCAGCGTAAATCCGGCCACGAATTCGGCGTTGTATCGAAAAATCCGATATGACATCCGATCCGAGCCGTCGACGAGTCGCCTCCGCGCCGCGCCGCCGTTCGGAGCTCTCGCACGAAAGAAAGTAATCGATACGCGAGTAGACGCGACGGTTTGATATTCGATAGTAACGCGGCTGTTGTAACTGCCGACCGGAAAATCTGGGCCAATCCGCGCTGGTTCCGGAAAGCTTTTAGTTTATTAAACGCTTTATTTATAACGCATCCGGAGGGCTCTTCTCTCGCCTTAACGGTCGTATTGAGTCCTCACGCGTCCTTTTTCAAGTTTTCGGGATCGATTGATTAATTTTTCCGCACGGAAATCATCATATCACTATCGTTTTGGTCGTGATTAACTATTCCCCAGTAGCGATCGTTATGCGATCACGAGAGGGATTACGAAGGACGAGCATACATGCGCGCGCGCGCGCGCCCCCCGCTAATTGCCCCCGGCTGATTCGACCCAGCGGCGCTAAATTAAGTTAAGTTAATATGCGCCACCGTCGGTTCTTCGGCCTTTGTCCTCTTACGAATTTATAGGCGGATTATCCGAGGGAAATTTTGGAAATTGCGCGTGTCGCGAGCGGATCATACATCTCGCGGCTGCATTCGACGGAGAGAGAAGGGGTTAGTAGATTTACGTAATATCGGTAGTTTTCCTTTAAAGCGAATTTGAAAAAACTCCCCTTTCTTTCCAGGCCATCGCAGCCGTATTAAACTACAACGTCAGAAGCGAGGGAAGTCGTGCGAGTTTTTTTTTTCCTACTTTCCGCTTTTTATTTCGTTCAAGCAAATTAGCTTCCTTTTCTTCCTCTTTCGATCGCGCTTGGTAAAATATACCTCGGTAAAATATGCTTCCTCTTTTATTAAACTGCATTAATAAACGCGCGTGCGATTCGATTCGCATTATACTCTTTCAGAGGAAGTGGATCTTGAATTTTTAACTTTAAGACTACTGCCGTCTCGATTGTTTTGTTAAAAAGATCGATTGCCGTAGATTTTGTTTCGTTTTTCGTAAAGTGATTCGAGACATTTTTAATCTATTTAACAGTATTCGCAGCTGTTAACCGAACTATTAACCATGAGCCGAAAGATTTTCGCGAGAAAAAAAAAGAGACGGCTTGATTTCGATGACTGCAGCAGATTCGCGCAATTTCTCGCCTCTGACGTCATAATTCGATACGACTGCGCCGAGGTGCCCCCGAGGCCTTTTCCCTCGGAAGGGAAAAAGATCGGTCTATTACTGAAATCACTTTATTCATAATAAAGTTTTTGTCGCAAAAGCGTCGCTAACGCGACGTTCGACGAGGAAATCCAATTATTTTGTCGGCACGTGTTGACACTCGAACGGCCGAAGGACCCCTCACTCCCTCTAAGCGAGGGGAGGGGTGGTGTTGCGAGCGCGCGCGACAATGAGTCCCAGGCACTCGGCTTGATACCTTTCTCTTCTTCTACCTCGATCGGTGACTAATAAAACTTCAATTTTGTAGACACGGGCTGCGAATCGGCGAGTGAGAACGTGCCCCTGCAGAGCGCCCTGACCGCGGCGGTGCGGACATCCGTAGGGGTCACCGAGATCTCACTAACGTCCAGCACCACGAGCAAGACCAATAACGAGCAAGTGGCGCAATTGTAGACTACATCATCGTGACTAGTTGGACGCAAAGAAAAATATACACACACACGAAGAGGGAGAAACTCTTCGTAGTGTCGAACGTGCTGCGAGATACGTTCGGAGAGAGAAAGAGAGAGAGAGAGAGAGTGAGAGATTGAAATTAGTAAATTGCTGATATTTCTAAATTTTAATTTCGAAGGGACTGGTAATAGAATTAAAATTTGAAGATCAATATCGGCGAGGGTGCCGAGTGTCTCGCGACGTAATTATCGTTCCATTGTCAATCAAGAAAGAAAGAGACGGAGAGATGTGATCATCGATCGTTATCATGATGTCGTTATTGTTACTGTTGTCCTTGTGCATAAATTATATATACACATACGTAAGAAAAAAAAAGACACATATACGTACGTGTACGTGCATTTATCGAGCAAGTGTATATCACGTGTGGACCCACCAATTCTAGTCGAGCACCCCGTGACTTGTATGATTTCGATTAGAAGCGTAAATGTTAATAATCTCGCGTTAATCATTCATTTACCTGCTCGTTTATTTATCGGACGTTAACGCGTCCTCCTACGCTCATCCCCCATTACTTCCACTCCCTCCTCTCCCCCCGAGAGCGCCTTCCGAAATAATCGTACACAGTGGACAATAAATAAATGTACTTAAAGCGAACACAATTAACGGAATATCGAAGATGTTAAATCGAGAATGCGAATTTTTCGATTCGGTTTTGTTTTTCTCAGCCTCACCCTTTCTTACGAATTACGAAACGACTCGCGAAATCCGGATCGAGAGAGTTTCGAAAATTGCACAAAATTATCATTCGAGTAACGTTTGTCTCGTTTTAGAAGTATATTACTTGCATTTTTCTCTCGTGAAATATAAACGGAAGAGAAATTTCCTTTTACATACACCTATCTGTCTATTCTTTTTTTCCTTCCCTGTTCCTATTACGTCGAATTTCATAGAATTTTTGAAATGTTTGATCAATTTTTGTGAGTAATTGAGGAAGAAGAGTTACTATTGTATCGGCGATTAAATCGCCCGACTCCCGCGGTCGCTAAAGTTAAAGCGATATACAAGCGACAAAGAAGAAAGCGAGAATTAGAGAAAGAGAGAGAGTGAGAAAGAGAAGAAAAAAAATACTAGTATCTTTTCTATTGTAACGAGGCGCGGCGAAAGACAGATCGGATCTGGAATAAAACAATTATTGAATGGTGTGTCGGAGAGAGTGTAATTCATTCCCACCCCTTATTCATCACTCTTGAAAATTAGCCACATGAATTCGGTGTGAGAGAGAGAGAGAGAGAGAGAGAGAGAGAGAGAGAGAGAGAGAGAGAGAGAGAGAGAGAGAGAGAGAGAGAGAGAGAGAAAGAGAGACGTTTACGGATAAAAAGTAAACGTTCTTTGCTGTCTTACATCATCGTGTGGTGAGAAAATAAATGTAATGATTCGCAATGGACAAACATATGAATCGAAACTCGACGCTAATGGCGCCTATGGCGATTTCCTTTTCCCGAATTACGCACCGAGGACATTATATTAGGAGCATTCTTTTGCATTATAAAATCGAGAGCACAAGTCATCAGACTTTTTTGTAGTTATAAAATATCCATATATTACCATATCCATTATATTATAAATATCCATATATACAATATATTTCTATTATGTTAGAAGTTAAATACTGTCCAATATTTTAGAATTAATTTTTCAGATTATTTTATGGAGAAAAGTTCTCATGTGACAATGTAATATTTTAATATTTTTTGTGGATACTTAATGAAATAATAAAAATCTGCATAAAAATTTAATTCCGTCTATTTAGCGTTCAAATTCAAGAAAATATTTAAACTACATTTCAACACTTTTGGCTTTTTACAAAACAGCGATTGCGGGTCTAAGATAAAGATAATACTCTGCCTATTTACTGATCTAAGTCGTAAAAAGAATCCTCTATTTATTCAACATCTAAAAAACCTGATAATTATCTAAAATTTTTTTAACATCTTGTATCTCTGAAATAAGGTTTTTGATCATCAATCAAATATTTATATAAATTTTTCTTTATAAAATCACTTAAAAATTGATTTTTAAAATAACAACATTAAAATAATATTATTATTATTATTGTTGATGTTATTATTAAATATTGGACAGTACTTAAAAACATTTATATTTGGTAGTGACCCGCGAGATCGATACATTAACGATAAACGCCTCGGGAATTTGAAAGAATCCTTTCAAAAAGATAAATATTATTTTAACAAATAAATAGCGAACTAACATAAAAAAAATAAATGGATAAATATTGAGATTTTCGGTCATCAGGTGGAACCTTGTATATTTCATTTTTATTATTTCAATTTATGTGTCGATTAACATTTGATCTTATGTCTTTTGTCGAAGCTGAAAATGCAATATCACATTAACTTGATATTTAATTTAATATTACTAAGCATTTTATAAATCCACAGTAAACAAGCACTATTCACATATTTTCCTGCCAATGTTTAATTAATTAGTATAAAATATTAAAATTCTTCCTTTTTCAATTTTTTTCTCTTTTTTTCATTCTCACATCACAGTAATTATAAATTATAGTTAAATTCCAACTAGTGATGATTAACTCAACCAGTAAAAATGTTTAAAGCATCAAGAAAATCGCCAACTGTACTAATCTACTAGTTTCCAATTTAACCTTTTCCCCTTTCCCATTATAAACGTCATAAAATTAAATATAACATATAACGTGACATAATAAAATATAATACGGTTATGTAACATTTAATAAACCTCGACCTTTAAAACGCGGTTAATATTTTTTTTTATTACACGCGCGTATCACGTATACACAACAACAGCGTTACGTCGCCGTCGATCGTACGCAAGGCCGATCCGAATGCGTTTCGTTTCGCCGACTCGCAATTACGCAATGCGCTTGCTGCGCCTCGTGAATAAACATGTTCCTTCGGCCTCGCCCGGTATCGTGGCACGAGCGCGATAACGGCCGTCCATCATTATTGGTTGTCACTCTCGAACT
Organism: Pogonomyrmex barbatus; assembly: GCF_055798465.1. Taxonomy (NCBI): domain Eukaryota; kingdom Metazoa; phylum Arthropoda; class Insecta; order Hymenoptera; family Formicidae; genus Pogonomyrmex; species Pogonomyrmex barbatus. The sequence continues at coordinate 14,450,189 of NW_028297098.1, forward strand.
CACGCGATCCGGAGTGGTACTCCGGAGTTCTCGGAGCCGCTCCTCACCGATCGGATCGACCGGACCGGATCGGATCCAGCTGATGGCTCTCTCCTGGCGGCTGCTGACGGCCGCGCGTCTGGTAGGTAAAGAAAAAAAAAAATAATTCGCACGAGTGACGAAAGGAATTGGTGCATTTTGAGTTGAATTGGCATCAGGTTTCTGTCGATTATCAAGTGAGAAATTGCGGAGTCGCCACGTGTTGTTCCGACGCGTTGAAAAATGAGTTTCTTTCTTCCTCCTTGGATCTTTCCTGATTTGAAATCAGTGAGTGTGTCTGTCTCGTGCAAGGGATGGGCTTGTAAACAGTGAGAGAGTGCACGTAAAAAGAAAACGAGTGAAGAACACACGTAGTACGGAGAAAAATGATCGGGGTGAACGAACTCGATTCGAGAAAACTGAACGAGCGGCGCAGTAGGAGACGGCTGTTTCTTTAAAACGTGCCACGTGCTCGTGATCGTTTCTATCAACAGGCTCGTACGATGAATTGAACTTTGACACTGACGCTGCGAATGTCGCGCTGCGAACAGCGACGTCTGTTAACGCGAGTTGCAAGAATAGAAAATGAAAATCTTCCGATTGATTTCTCGATCCGTTTTTTGATCAATCTGACAGGCGATCTTTTCTAGATGAGACACTAGACAATATTCACGAGACACGAGATAATATTCAAGTCGTAAATTTGGAAAACATAAACAACATTTTTCCGTTAACTAAACTTTTTTGTTAACGTCAAGACCAATGCAAATAGAGAAGGAGGAAAATTACATGCACTATATATATCGGGGCATTCAAGGAGACACTGAAATTTTGATTAAAATATAATTATTCTCTATTTGTATTGATTTGTATAAATTGTAAAAAAATAGGTAATATTTAAATGCTTGAAATTTTTTAATCTTCTTTAAATTTTTGTAATATTGATGTCATAATAGATGAAGAGGTCTTTCCTTATTTTTGCATCAGGGCTCCGAAAATGTTTTGTGCAGCCCTGATTAATAAATCAGGACAGTCAAAAGATCTGTTCTTTTCAGCTGAACTTCTTGCACGGTTTTTCTCTCTTCTTTATCTTTTCATGTTAGAGAAGAAAAAGAAAAAAAAAAATAAACAGTGCAAGAAGTTCAGCTAAAAAAAATAAAACTAAATCACATTTATGAACCTTGTTCTCACAGAGTCATAATTCAAATCGTGTTTGTACAAATATGTATAAATTAAAAAAATTATTAAATTGCAAATTTATAAACATAAAATATATATAAATATATAAAACGAGCGGACTCTACTGTACTGTTTTTTTTTTTTTTTTTTTTAATTAAATATAGCTTTTATGTAAACTCAGTGTATTAATTATAACATATGATTTTTATTGGCCTATTATATTATTTTCGAGACTTTCGAGAGTCCTCTAACTTTTTATTAATTATAAATGCACATGCAGATTCTGAGAATGTTCAGAGAATCGCAAAGATAGATCATATTCCCTTCTTATTCGAGATATGTATAAAAACTGTATTGAAAATATGTTTATATTCAATATCATTAAAAAAAAGAATATTAACTAAATATAGACATGTATACATATATTTCTCAAATATATTTATTATATATTGGAATATAGACACGTATTAAGGAAAAGAAAAAAAAGACATACACAGTTCATTTTTTATATAATATATATCTTAAATAAGAAGGAAATATATGTAATCTACATTTGCGATCCCTCGAATTATTTTCAGAATCTATGTATGTTATTAGAGGAAGCATTAAATCGATATAATATAATCGAAATGGAAATAGCTTGTACGAGACGATGCAATATGTCAATTAAACAAAATGGAAAATGCTAAAAATAAAACAGTAAACGTACTACCTTCGAATAAAATCGATAATATATTGATTTGTGATTAAAATCGATATGTCAATTTTAATCATAAATCAATATATTATTGAATATACACTGTACTTAATTAATTATACATAATCTCTAATCTTCATTTCTAATCCTCAATTCTTCGCTTTCTTCTACATTTTTAAGAGTTATATTTCGTTATATTTCGTTATCACTTTGCCTTTCTTTTGTGGAGATCGTTTGTATCTTATTTATATCGGCCGTAATTTTCTTATTTTCAACTTACAACATTTTTATTTGCACAGGCCGAAAGCGCACGCCATCCAATATGCCGATTTTTGTCTACCAGCTCATTTCGCTTCGGCAAAATAATGCCCTTCCAACTGTCGGACATTGGTGAAGGAATTCGAGATGTCACGGTGAAGGAATGGTATGTGAAAAATATAAAAAAAATGTATTTTTTTTACACACATGAGAGATGCATTTATATGAAGAAAACTTATATTTCATCCGAAACGCGAGCGTGCACAAGACTCTCTTGAGTCTTTGAACGAAACAATCCCTTAAAAGAAAAGGAACATGCCGGAAATTATTATTATTCGTTTTTGGATATTTGAATTATTTGTTTTTTTAATTTTGATTTCTAAATATCTAAATTAATTCAGTATTTTTTTATGTTTAATAGTGATATATTTATCTCTTTATTTTAAAAACATGTCAGGTTCGTGAAACCAGGCGATCGGGTGAGCCAGTTTGACAACATCTGCGAGGTGCAGAGCGACAAAGCATCAGTGACGATCACGAGTCGATATGACGGCATCGTCAAGACACTGCATTACAAAGTGGATGACGTCGCGATAGTCGGGTCGGCATTATTGGATATCGAGATAGAGGACGAGTCGAAGGACATCGCAAGGGATGACGCGGGGGAAATCAAAAAGAACATCGAGAGCGAGGATATATCAGATAGACAAAGAAGAATGGACGGGGGGGTGGAATCAGAAAACATTGCTCCAGAGAGAGTATTGGCGACCCCGGCGGTGAGGAGGATAGCCATGGAGAATGACGTGAGACTAAAAGACGTAACAGCGACCGGCAAGGGAGGAAGAGTACTAAAAGAAGACATACTGGCGCATCTGCAGAAAATTTCCGCAATTCCAGAAATCAAGGCGGAAGCCCCATCGCGTACAAGTGTGACGGGGAAGACAGTCGGTCTCAAGGGATACTCGAGACACATGTGGAAAACTATGACAAAATCCCTGGTGAGTTGTCGAATCGCCAGAAAACAGCTATTTCTTTTGATAGCGAGTAAATTTTTTTAAAAACATTACACGATCACCTTGGGATCATTACACTTGATTTTGATTATTACATTTAAATACTATTTTTTTTTTCTATATCAACATTTGATAATTCATTGTAACAATGCTTGTCTGAGTTTTGCGGATTTCACGGAATGTCACTATTCAGTATTCACTAGTATTCTTTCCTTTAGCGAAGAAAAGTTCATTAGAAGTGAAAGATTTAAAAGAGAATGATTTTAATTAGTTTTATTCGCAAGACTTTTTTTACGCCTTTTTTTTCGCGAGGTTTAAAAAGTTATATACTATTTCTCTTAGCAAAGAGAAAAATTAAATTTTATTTATAACACTTTTCCCTTCTAATTCAATTCTTATTTCTAATTTTCCTAACTTAATTTTTTACGATCCCGATTTCTCTACAATTCCTATTTTTATCGGATCTTCTTTTTTTATTTCTTACATCAAATAGAGACCAGAAAGCTTTTATCTATTACTATGAATTTCTCGCAGAGTATTCCGCACTTCGTCTACAGTGACGAGTGCAATGTGGACCAGGTGATGCGCTGCCGAAACGAGGTGAAGGCTTCCTTGAAGGACCGAGGCGTCTCTCTGACCCTTTTGCCATTCTTCGTGAAGGCGGCATCGCAGGCGTTAGAGCAGTGTCCCGAATTGAACGCCTGGCTCAACGAGGAGAATCAAACGCTGCAGATGCTGGATAATCACAACATCGGCATCGCCATGGACACGCCAGAGGGCCTGGTGGTACCGAATATCAAAAACGTGCAGAATCTCAGTGTTTTCGCAATCGCGCAGGAGCTCAACAGGCTTCAGGAGCTCGGCAGGAAATCGTCGATTCCACTCGCCGATTTAACTGACACGACTTTTTCGTTATCCAACATAGGCGTCGTGAGTGTGCATACTATCGAGAGACAAAAATTAATCGAATCGTGTGAAATTAATATAAATCATATCTGCAGCGTTAAACATAATCTCTAATGATGCTAAATTTTGATCGATTCTTAAAATTCCTTTCCTCCTTTGGATATTTTTCTATTGATACCGAGTACTGCTCTTCATCCCTTGATGAATTGTTGACTTTCAGATTGGTGGAACGTACACGAAACCGGTGATCCTGCCACCGCAGGTGATAATTGGCGCGTTCGGAAAGGCACAGAAGATACCACGATTCGACGATAAGGGGAATGTAGTTCCAGCCATGATAATGTCAGTCAGTTGGTCTGCGGATCACCGCGTCATCGACGGTGTCACGGTGGCCAAGTTCTCCAATCTATGGAAGCACTATGTGGAGAATCCGATGCACTTGTTGATTGGTGCGTGAGGCCGCTTACGTGCAAGGAGTCTAATCTCTACTTTTTTACATACCTAAAAAATCAATCAACATTTTATTCATGTTTCGCCATAATCTTCATAATCTCATTTTGATAATATGATGGTGGTCCAAAGTGGACATGATCGAAAATAAAAAGAGAAAAAAAAAACCATATTCAATCTTGTATACATAAGTTATATATTATTTTTTTCTTATGTAGATGTAATTCTTTCTAAGAATGGAATTGAATACCGTAGTCGACTTTAAAATCGTATTTCACGGATTTCCTTACCTTTCTACAAATTTATTGACGACTCGAAAAATCGCATATTTTCGCGGAAATTAGATTCTGTCTTTGTAAAGGAATTGTATCTCTTTACGTAATTTGAATATTAAAGAATTTGGTTTCTCAAAATTTTTTGCGACGGAATGCGACGTTATTTACAAATGATTCGACAAGGAGGAATTCCTTTCAACCTATTTTTTATGGAACGATCAGGACGTCACGTTGATGTTTCCTGACGTAGAATTAGTAGAGAGATGCGCGAAATCCAAACTGCAAAATGCTATAGATTCTTCAGACAGCTTGTACGTAAATATTAATTTATTTATTGCTGCACAACCAACTAGGACTTCTCGTTAAAGGTCAGACATCTTCCACTAACATATTCAAAATGCAATAGTAATTGTATATCAGAAGACGACGTTCGGTAGAACGTGAGTATCTGTTTGTACATCGATCACCGTTACAAACTATAAATTATTCATACATGACAACCATAATTAACACTAACGAAGTGGTTGTACCGTTCATAGAGACAAATCGTTCTCCAGATAAATATCGCGAAACGCAACGATTAACGCAATCGTCGAATTATCGAAAAAGAAGAAAAAAAAAATACACTCTGGCACAAAAAGAAACGAACAAGTTCGGTTCGCCTTGAAATTCGTTCACGCTGAAAGACAGAAGACAGAAAGAATAAAAACGCATAGCGTATCGCAAGTAAAATGGTACGACCACTCGATTGCTTTCTCAACGTGCTTACATACGCATAATTAGTCGCTTATTGTATATACACTCATGGGTACAACACGGAGTTTCAGTCACATGTTCAATCTTAGATTCGCAATTCATTCTGATCAATAACGATAGCGTGGTTTATGGCGTTTCCGAGCGGGACGGACTCGGCTCGTTCGATCCGTATTCCTCTGGGAATTCAATCCAAAGTTACCGCGAGATAATTATACAAAACTAATTATTTTGAAGGACAGAGCCTCTCATTAAGATAAGTCAAGATCAGATCCAAATTCACGTTCGAATACAGAAAACCTGAGCGAATCAAATCCGCTCCGGTCGGAAACGCCGTTAAACATGTAATAGGTATCCAAAAAGTAGTCAGTCTGTTTAGTTTTAGAGTAGTAGAAAAGAGTATAATATGTGTATTCGTGGTCCATGAAAGTGGAAACTTCTCCGTCAGCCAACACGTATTTTATCCCGCCCTTCTGAAATATTCTAAAGTAATTATTAAATTGACCAAGAAAGCGCTTGTCCGTTCTCTTTTAGTAGTACATAGAAATCATCGAGGAAAAAAATCGGATGAATTTCTCGATCAGTCCAATACATTCTATCGCGCGTCTACAAAATTAAATGCAACAACAAAGTGGGAATAACGAGCGAATGGCAGGGAAACTGAACCGCGCGAGAATCTATAAATAAAAAGAGAAGAGATTTCCGAAAAATCTTCGGAAACCGATTGGAAGTTCAAGTCTCGTCGTTGGTGACATCAATAGAAGTGTGCAAAATGTAACGCAAAAGATGGAAACTGTCGATAATGAAGGCGAGGAGCACTAACATTGCTATCAGGTCTGACTAGGTACGAATAATTCCTAACATTCTTCTGACGCGGAAATCAAAATAGCGGCTTCTTTGATCGATACACGGTTACAGTCTTACCGTAAAACCTTATGATGCGCAACACTGACGAAGAACGAAGATACAAATATAGACATTAACTTAATAACAACAATGAATTACCGCTCAGTGCCAGACCTTCGGTGTCTCTTTTTCGCCTATATTGGTATTTTGATTTAAGATTTTTAATTGTCAGACTTCCAGATCTGTGATGACAACAAAAATCAATATCTTCATTTCTTAATTAACAAAATTAAATGCTTTGGCATACAATGCTTAATCATACAGTTAATTAGAGAAAGCAATTATACAGAGATTAAAATTATGTTAATTAGAAATTGATATATATATCACACCAGAATTGAGGCACGAGATTTGTGAAAAAAAAGACGCAGAACATCTAGCACGCCGTAATAGTCTTGCATTCACACCGGTTTGGATTATAACAATGCGCTCAATATGTATATAAACGCAACGTACATATTATATATATATATATATATATATATATATATATATATTATTGAATAACGATTTTATTTGTGCTACCATTTTTCAGTCCTAGGTTCCTTTTGTTCCTTTCCGCCACGACTCTTGCTCTTATCGCTTTCCCTTTATCGGCGTGACGTACAAACGTGTTTTATCTCGCCCGTCGATCGGCAATATCATGCTCGACTAACAATCGTCGCGGGAAAGTCATTCCTACGAAAGGTACAAGTTCACTCCTTCAATAGGGATAATTAACGGAAGAAACGCGAGTAACTGCCAAATTAATTGCTAAATCAGTCGCGTTAATTCCGAAAGGCGTTTCGTGGTCTAAGAACATTAATGATAAAAAAGTCTGAATAATGCTACACGTACACATTCATGATCCTTAAGCACTGACGTTTTTACGAAAATTCCATGTGTTTGTATATATCCATGAAATAATAATAAATTTTTACATATACGACAGAGACAAACAAATTTTTATAAAATTTGTGGACAACATGTCTAACAATTATTAATCAAATAATATTAATTTTCTTTTTACAAATTAAATTTTACTTTTGATTATCAATAGATATGTTAAATACGAATGTAAAGGAATGAGATGAACAAAATATTTTTTTTATATATATGTACGATAACTTTAGTGCGATAATTGAATACATCCTTCGTTAATGAAAGTACGCACCAGTGTTTAAGGATTAATTAACGATCGAACATCAACCTCTCGCGATACAGAATAAATCTGAGAAGAGCGAAAATGCGAGAGAGATCCGTAATGGATAATTCGCGCCGCAATTGTTAAACGTCCAAGAGAGGACTGACACTGACACGAGTATAAACATTATTATCGATAAGTACGGCACATAGAAGAATATTTTCTTTTTTTTTCTTCCTACCAGACAAGAAAATGACGAGGATCCCACAGAGAGAAAGAAAGAGGCGCATTTATTATCAATAACTCTGAATGCTCGATTATTTGCAAACGGATATTATTGTTGTCCCGCAAAGGCGACGAATATCGCATTCGTAATCGAACATTCGGCTAAACATCCGAGGTTCCACTTATCTCGTAACAATTCGGATTCCTCTTCCTAGTATCCATCGAATCATAGAATTTATAGCTTTGCCATATGCAATAACAATTACTATAGTCAACAACTAATAAAGATCACTATGCATGATTAGATCACGTTAGTAATGATTCAATTACAACGAAGTAGAGCGCTACAAGATTACATGTATCTCACGGCGGAAACACACACAGAATGTTTCCACATATAACATTCGACAAACTTTACCTACGAATTCTTTTAAGCGAGAAATCCTAAGCGGATTCTCTTAATCTTAATAAAACTTTGATCATCAAGACTTTTAGGTTTTAATTATAAATTTCGAAATATATTTCAAAATATATTTTTTTAGATCGAAATTGAAAATTTCTATTAATTCCTGTTCAAAGATCTTATTGAATAAAATCACCAAATTACAAAGAAAGAATAAGATCGTTTGATCTATATTTCAAAATTGATGACTCGTTTCCAATTATAAAGACTATTTATATTTCTGTGTTGAAACAAAAAATCGACTTTAAGGCCGATGGTTAGTTCTTATATTTAAGATTGTAAGTATATATTTAAGATTATATATTTAAGATTTTATAAACCAATCAGAGAACTATATTTTTGTATCTTAAGACATTATCTTAAGATCTTGAAACAAGAATGCACTATTGAACTTTAAGTTTAAATCATGAATTCGAGGATCAAATTTATAACGTTGAAATATTCTGTAGAAGTATTTCTAACAAACTCTTGAACACGCGGGAACAATCGAGAGACTTATTTACATCGCCTCCAGAATCTGTGGGAGCTTCGTCCGATCTGTCTACAGATAAATTTGTTTATATATAATATATGTGTGTGTGTATATATATATATATTTATATATGCATAGTATATATATCTTTTTTCTCAATATGTTATGTATATGGATAATAAATAGTATTTTGTTTTCTGGCACATTGTCGGCACTCCCGTCGTGGAGAACGCATATATATATATATATATATATATATATATATATATATAGATATAGATGTAAACTCTACTCTACCAACATCATCGGTCCACACACGTGAATGTGCGTGTCTCGGAATTAGAGAGCTTTCGGGAAAGACATTATTGTTCTAGTTGTAGTTACTCGTGGAGGAGCTACACATGAGCAAACGGACTGGCCCGCATGCTGATAGAGTGTTGAAAAATAACTCTATAATATTATTTTCACAGGAGAGGATCAATCACCATCGCGTCATGCGTTAATCGCAAGATGTACGATATTCGTATCTGATTGCTTATAATCTTATTCGACACAAATATATAGATGTATATGTGAATACAGGTTGTCCCATTCTGACTCGTTCACACGAATATCGTGGATTTCATAACAGCATCGCACAAATGTAAGCAGAGTAATCTCAGCGACATTTGTGCGGATCGCCTTTGTTTGCCTCTCTTATTTTTTCGCGAACGTAACGCGTTTACGTATCGTTTTACGGATTTGATTAAAGAATATATTTAAATATATATATGTATATATATATGTATTATAGAGCTCTATATATATATAAAATGTATTCAGTCTGAAATATGTAAAGTGATCGTACGCGATCTAAAAGAATTAGAAAAAGTTTTTTTTTCTTTTTGCTTCTTCGAGATAACTTACAATCATTGGTGGCGACTTATCATCATAGATACAACAGCACCGGTGGCACGCAGAACAGCGACGGCATTATTGTGATCCGATTTGGTGAAATCGATACCGTCTACCTCCAGGATCTTATCACCCGGCCGAAGAGTACCCTGAGCTGGCCCGTCTGGATTCACCTTTGTCACGATTATTCCCTGCAATAAAAGAAGCATTATTTTCACACATTTTTTAATGCCTAAACAAAATTTCGTGTAAATATAAGTAATTCGTATGTTCTACATACGGTTTCTGCACCCGTTACTCCACCTGCTATACTGAAGCCAAGACCTGGATTTTTTTTTACTTGAACAGGCAACTGTGGAAAAATGAATTCAAATTAGAGAAGTCATAACGTATTTACAACTATGATAAAATTACTTTTATAACTGCAAAAAAATTTATAAGTTAAAAGAATTATTATTTTTTTAACAGATATAATTTATTAAAATTAATTTTTAATCTTCTTTAGTTTTTGATATAAATCTTTTTAATTCTTATCTTTTTACTTGTAATTTTAAAATTTTTATATTCCTTCAAAAATTAATTATAAAGATGATATTTTGCACGGAACAAGCATATTCCTATGTATATTCACAAACCAAAATACCTACCACATTCGCGTTTTTATGAGGGCCGAACATCCACTTGAACTTCGGTTTCTTCTCAGAGGTCAGTGGTTCGTTCGAAGGAGAACTCGTATGTTCCTTTGAGCTTTCGGCGTTGACATTTGTGTCGCCTTGAGATGTCCCATTCGTATTGTGGTTTGACGTATTCCGACCCGAACTGCTTTCGACAGCAGTAGCAGGAGGCGTAACTCCGCTCGACGTGTCGACAACGATCCTGTTTGTTTGAATGGAAGCGGTGACACTTGTCCGGCTGAGATTTGTCGGTACTTCAGTCGGAGTGTTGGCATTGTCACACGGATTATTACACGAAGTGTTCCCGTTCATCAGCTTCCTTGATCGTTCGAATGGCTTCAACGGTGCCGATAACGGACTGCGGTATTTTTTCCCTGTAATCGGCGACGTGGGTATGCCGGAATATGCGTTCAACGTTCTACTCGCGTCATACTCTTCCACTGAAGAACTCTTGTTCGAACTCGCGTCATTACCCGAGTTCTCTGTGTGTTTCGCTTTGAGAACGGGAATTTTGCTCGGCCTGAGGGCACGATCACCTTGTTCGGGATCGACACTGCAATCCGGAATCGGCGTGCAGCTCTGTTCTGAGCTGGTCTGATCGAGAGAACTCGTTCGCCCGTTGTCCGTTGGCTTAACGCTTGAATTAGCGAAGTTTGCCCGATCGCCCGACGACACGGATGCACATTCTTCAGCTTTCGCCGAGTCCGCTGAACTCATCTCGAGGTTCTTCTGTTTCGTTACATCTGGTAACGGCCCGATCGAATTTAAAGGCGTGTTGAAAGATAACGAAGGTAAAGCCAGATGTGCATCCGCTTCGATCGCTGAAAAGAGATGGAGATTCGGGTTAAATTTTATTATTTTTTTTATTTTATATTTTATTATTTTCTCGTTAAACTTTAGTTACCCAGAAATAGAAAACGTATACAATTTAATGACAAAAATACGAGAAAAAAAATATTTTTGCAAAATGATTCTATTGTGTAATATCATCTGCGTGAAATTGTTACTCTGTAAAAAATAGATTCCAATGCTTCTTTTTCTTCTAGTTAATATTATCATTTTCTTCAAGCATACTTTTGATTCATTGATTTTAGTAAATAATAGTAAATAATACAATTACTGAATAATAGTTAATAAACGCAACGTACGATTATTGAATTGCTGGAAAAGAGCGGCTTTCTTGGAAAACGCCGCCGCGATGTGATATGGTGGCGGGGCTGGCGGTACATCGCAGGATTTCGGTGCGATCGCTATCCGCGTCTGCTTGCCGTCTGTCGCGTCAACGGACATTGCTGTCCTGTACGGCTCGATGAACTTCTCGGACTCCACTATCTTCGCCGTGTTCGCCTTGGAGTACTCGTCCGGTTTCCAAGTGGAGTTAACATAATCGGCCACCGTCGGCGTTTTCGTGACGTAATCAGATGTAGGATTGCGAATGTACTTGGCTTCTCGGATATCAGGGCTCTTCTCCTTCGCCAGCACGGTCTTGTTTGCCTCGTCGGAAGACTCCTCGGACACTGAATGCTCCGCCGCCCCGGGATCAGTCGGTCTATTGCTCTTGCTATAGTTCTTCATTGTGTGACGATCGATAGAGGTTGAAGACAAAGGCGTAGTCTGTAAGAAAAAAAAAAATAAATTCAATAATTGATGCAAGAAATGATGTGAGAAATGTATAAATCAAATAACAAGCATAATATTCTTGTCTTAATTTAATAAAAATTTACATTGTATAATAACAATCTGAAGTTTAAAATTTCAATTTATTTCCACAATATATAATCACTATAATCATTACATTATATAAATATCAGATTTATTTATAAATGTAAATGATTTTACTATTTGGAGAAAAAGAATGAGAAATAAAATGAGCGATAAGCACTTACTCTTTGATCATGAATGGATTGATGATGCAGATTACGAGCGTGCCTAGCAAGATTGCGTAGCTCCTTGGGATAGGGAGTCGGTGCTCGATGAAGTTGCCTGGGGATTTCGGAATCTACCTCAGCAGCAAAACATATTTTCTTGCCGGTTCCGATGATCGAACTCGAAATCGGTCCTGTGGTTTGCACTATTTCTATAATTGAAATTGAAAATATCATTACATGCAACTAACAATTAATATAAAAAGAAATATGTTAGTAATTTACTGGCAAATGCATGCGATGACTTTCACTTCCATGCCATTATTATCTTATCTTAATATCTTACCATTTCATTCCTCATCTTCCTGTCCTTCTTCTACTAGCGGCATGAATAAAGATTGCATTTTACTGTTAATTGAAGCTATAGTGTAAACAATAAGTAGTGGTGTAAAGTGGAATAAAAAGCGAGAAACCGATTTTTTGTTAGTTCAGATACAGATATAATAAACAAGACCACACAAAGAAAAAGAATCTCAATTGTGTTTCTACAGAAATCGCTGGAAATCATCAAATTAATTCTTGATAAGTGAGATTTGTAAAGTTATTAATTAAAACTAAAACATATCAAAAACGATAAAATAACACTCAGAACGGTAGACACTCACGCTCCAAGTCCTGCCGCGGTTTCTGAGGCAGCATAAAACAGCTTAACACCATCATGTCCTCCTCGCAATTGAACTCCTGTTGCAGCGGTACCAATGGCTGGCTCTGATTGTCACTTAACCACAACGCTTTTAAATTACTGAGATTCAGCATAGAGACCGGAAGGAACTTAATGCAATTGTTAACAAGATTTAGCACTCGTAACGAAGACAGGTGGCCCAGCTCGGGCGGTACACGTGTCAGATTGTTCGATCGCAGGGAGAGCAAGGACAATGCCGTGCAACTACCGATCTCGGCCGGCAGCGCGCGCAGATAATTATTGTCCGCGTTGAGACAGTGTAGCTTGCGCAGCAAGCCGATCGAAGACGGCAAGTATTCGATAAAGTTTTTAGTGATTATAAGCTCCTCTAAACTCGACATCTGGCCAATGTCGTTCGGCAGTGCGTTCAATTGATTGTCGTCAATCTTGAGGGTGACGATTGTGCGTAGATAACACATTGTGTCGGGCAGCTCGTACATCTCGTTCGAGGACAGATTCATAATCGCGATGTCGCGCCAGCCGCGTATTTCCATCGGGAGGGCGTGTATCGCATTCAGCGTGCAATCAAAATGGTTCAAACGGTACAGCTGCTCAACATTTGCTGGCACACGTCTGATGTCGTTGCCATCTATCCACAATTCCGTGAGATTGATGAGGTCTCCAACAACTTCAGGCTAGAAAAAAATGGTAATGTACACATGTACCTCGACAATATGGTAAGCTTGAAATTAAAATTCTATATAAATTTTATGTAAAACCTATGTAAAATTAATTAGATATCTAATTTTTTATCAAATTTTGATGCGATGAGAATAGCACTCTTACCAGTTCCGTGAAGTCATTGTTGCCGATATCGAGTCTCTGCAAATTCACTAAACGACTCATACTCTTAGGCAACGTCATCATGTTGTTTTCTCGCAGCTCGAGCGTCCTCAAGGCTGACAATCGTCCAAAGTTAGCCGGCAGATATTCTATATATGCATCATTTATATAGAGTTCGCGCAAGCCGACGATATGCGTTATAGCATCTGGGAAACGCTCAAAGGGATTGACACTGATATCTATTGAGCGCAGACTCTTGCATTCCTTTATACTGTCTGGTAAATCCTTTATACCTGCAATAAAAAGATACTTGTTCAGCGTGAGTTGTTAGATCTAAAAAAAAAAATTAAATCAACAAAAGCATATCGCAAAATTCTAGAACATTTGACACTCATATCTCTTTTTATCTCAATTACTCTTTATCTTTCTTTGAACTAAAAATTCTTAGAACTAAAGATAAAAAAATGAGTTAAAATTAATTTATATTGATAGAAATAAAATATTATATTAATAGATATAAAAGATATCTAATGGTGTTTACTGTTTTTGCTGAGGTCTAAGTATTCCAGGTTGATCAATGATGCTATGGCGGGTGGTAATGTAGTAATTTCATTATCGCTAAGCGACAACACTCTCAACTCGTGGCACTGAAATAGCGGCCTAGGAAGATCTCTTATCTAAGAAAATATTTAAAAAATCAAAGATATTAAACGTCATCAAAAATACTTGTACTAAAAAAGTGACCAAAAGAACTCACTCTATTGGCGTCGAGATATAACTTTTCCAACGTTCTTTCGTAAATGAACACATCGGGTGGTACATCGTAGAGATTACAGTGATTCAGCTGTAGCTCACAGATGTCTTCTTCCTGGGCTCTCAAACACGCGGCGCACTGCCACCAAGAGCTACCCATTTCATGTGTGTACGACTAGAAACAGTGCAATGACAAATATTAATTATAATTTGGCAAATTGTTTAATATGCAACCACAATAAATTATATTTAATCAATTTTTATAGAAATTCAAGCTGTATTAGATAACATTTTTTTTAGTTCTATAAGTATTACATATCTCTTCAATCTACCTCTTTACATCTACCTTTTTAATCTCGCTGTATTTTTATTATTATTTATTGCTACTATCATTAAACAAGCTCTTTATAGTAAAATAATAATTTATTATATTAAAATAAAGTTAAATAAAGTTAAATCAAGTTGCTTATGATCAATAACAAGTTATGCTATATTTGCACGAATGTTTCATGACTCCGATAATAGCATAAGCAGGAAGCATCATTACCTGTGATCTCAGAAACGATCCGGCCGCGATCCACCATGGGACAGATCAGTCCGCTCGCGAGAACGTCGTCGTCGCCGCCGACGACGACGACGATCATCCGCGGGGGCGCCGAGCCGCCGCCGCGATCTCCGGTCGGCGTTCGCCGTATCACCGCGTCGCACCGCCGCGGCGCCGCGGGCTGCGGCCGTGGATCGTCGCGTTGCCCGCGGGAATCGGCATCGCCGGCGCGAACGGTGGACCGCTAGTCCGACCTGTGCGAACGAGCGAAACTGGGATGAGACTGTCGCGAACCGGACTGACGCAAACGAGACGCCGGCGCGAGGAACGTCAAGAGATGTCACGGCGGCACACGTCGGTGCTCTGTCGGTGCTCTGTCGTCGTCGTCGCCGCTGCCGTTGTCGTTGTCGTCGTCCCAGACCCAGACCCAGATTCCGTTCCCGTCCTCGTCCTCGTCACCGCCACCACCGTCGTCGTCAACGTCTTCGATCTTCTCACGCGCATATCTCACTCCCTCCTCATTGTACGGCGTACGGCGCGGTACAGCGCCGATCGCAGGGATCCGTGTCTCCCGATTCGCGGACGCCGATGAAACACCGATTTGTCGTACTTCTCTCTCACTCTCTTTCTTCCCCTTCTCTCTCTCCTACTCTCGCGAATCTGCGCCAAACTCCGAAAGTATCACAAGAGCAGTTCAGAACTGCGCGAAATACGCTCCAATAATAGATACCGAAATGAGCAGAAGAGGGGGGGGGAAAAGGAAGACAAATAAAAATAACTCGTGATGAAAGTTTCGAAACTCACGTATACTCTGTATATGTATTCTTACATGTATTCTTATATGCCTTTCCGAGCATATTAGCAATAGATGCTAAATTATAAGAGCACATTTCAAATCGTGCCTTTAGCCTCGATAGTGGAAAGGATAGTGGAAAGGATTTACATGCTGGAAATCGACCACCAATCGGATCGCTTTACTTTCTTTCTGCTTCATTGATTGGTCGAATTTCTATTTTTAAATGCCAATGGTTTAGTTTGCACAAATGAGCACTATTTTAATATAAAAAAATTAAATTAAATTAGTTTAAATAAAAAGTAAAATAATTAATTAAATGATTATTATTTCAATTTAATCAAAGCTTAGCTTAGTTCACTTAAAACAAATTATGTATTGTAAATCGAGTCTTAAGATACTTTAAAGGCCTTTTTCACCAATCTTCGGTTAAGTTAACCGACGGTTAACCCGCAAGAGTGCCAACTGTAGTTCAGAAGTGTTCTTTAGTGTGTGTTCTTTAACCTAATTCTTCTTTTTGTGTTGTAGGTATCTTGATAGATAAATGAAAGTAGGTAGATTGTAAGTAATATCTGATAATTAATATAAATAAAAATTATTAAACAATCATTCGCTTAAATAAAAATTTTAACACTTATTTACAATAAACAGTTTAGTTCTCAGTTATTGGCAATCATGATGGTCGAGTTAGGGTTGGTTTATGGAAGCCATAATTTGTAACTTATGCCATAACTGTAAAAAATTGACGAATCATAGAGTGATTGGTCAATTTTTTACAGTTACGGCATAAGTTAACAGATTATGGCCTCCATAAATCAACCATTAACTGTCGGTTAGCTTAACCAAAGATTGGTGAAAGAGGCCGTAAGCTTCGTCCTAGATATTTTCATGTTTCGTGTTTTTAATTTTTAATTATACTATACGCGCGTCTGCACGAGGGAAACAACTGATTGGTCAAAATTTTAAGCCACGCCCTCAATGCCACTATTATGCGCAATGGCTCACTTTTCTTCTTACACCATGGTGCGAATCTTCCATGCTTTTACTTTTACAAGGTAAAGAACTTTTGGAGATTTGAGAGTTGCATTATTCTGTTAAACCAATCGATACGTAACAAAAAATTTGTTGCATGATAAATAAAACATTAGCCTAATACGCATGCGCAAGATTTGTCTTTCTATCTGAATTTTTATCGTCGCGGATTACTAATTGCGAATGAAAATCCAGAGAATTAATAAAAGGAGAAGAAAGATGAATGTTGGCTAATGTCATGGTAGCTGCGGATATTCATAGACTGACATGAGAGATTTTGCAAACCGAAAATACTTGAGAGCCGTACGGAAGTACCGTAAAGAACGACGAAATAAAGAGACAGTTCCACTTGAAGAGAGACAATTCCCAATTCAAATTTCTCAAAGTGAAACCAACATGAGTACCTCGGATCTACGAAGCTGGCCAATTTTCAGTTTGCTGAAACCGGATTTCGTTTCACAGATTCACATGGTCGTGGTATATGGTAATTCGCTTTCTCTTATCTTTTCTCATGCCGACTCCGACAATGTTGTTTACCTTATACATCTTGAAACAGGTAACTTGGGTAATGAGGCCTTAATTGTGACAAAGGACAAGATGGTATATGCCTTGGGTAATAATATAGCCGGTTGTTTGGGAACTGGAGATGCCCACAGTACGTTATATCCAAAGAAAGTAGAGACTCTATGTGGGAAAGATATAAAGACATTTGCATATGGCAGTGGACCACATGTTCTGGCGCTTACAAAAGAAGGACAGGTATAATAAAATATTACTTATCAGGATGAATACTCTAATTCAGGATCAGTGAGTATTATGATATAGGGATGCTTATAAAAAGAAATAGAGAATTTTGTTCGAAAAACAGGTTAAGAAAGATAGTTATATATGAAGATTTATTTTCTCTGCTGATCATTTCATCAATAATATTCATTAATAATAATTTCTAAGAACATTGGAACAATAAGATATATATTACAGAGATATAATACCATCTCTTTCTACATATGTTCTTTGTTGAAAACAGCTAAGCTGCTTTTCTTTTAGTTTACAATAGTTTATAAGATATAAGCTCTAAGTCTAATGTTTTAGTTAGGGATATCCTAAAAAGAAAAAAATATTTTTTAAGTCTTAAATTTTATAGTCGGGATCTGATGAAACTTAACTTACTACTTCTGGATTGTAACTTAAAGCAGCTCAAGAAACATATTTTGCTAGAAATTATTTAGAGCTTAAAACTTATGATACTATATCTATTATAGATATCTTGCAGAGATAATCATTCTAGTATGGTATAAAGTTCATTGGAGCACTTTTCATTGGGGTCTTCATTATTTTGTCTCTTTGAAACATAAAAGTAAAAAAAAAGAAATGTTACAAAAGAAGTCAGTAGAAAATTTTGTGGAATGGGACTAAGAAAGAAAATTAGAGACAATTAATAATTATATTAAAAAAATAAAATAAAGATTAATTGAAACACAAATTGAAGGTGAAGTATAGATAATTGTCAAAAATGTCAAGTTAAAGACACTCTGGAATTATGTCTATGGAAAAATGGAAAAATAACTATTTAGATTCATTTCCTTTGGAATATACATAATTATCTCGTAATTATCTCTTTTGTAAATTCAAAGTCAAACATGTTTGCACTGATCATCTTATAAAATAGCTGAAAGCAACAGATAATGCAATTATATTTTTTTACATAATTCATTTTGAGTGTATAAAAAGACATTTGAAGACTTTTCTTTTATCCTTCATTGTTATATCGATCCAGCAATTCTAAAGAATTGTCGAAGATTTTATGAAACTAAGCGACATATTAAATTAAGTGACATGAGTGAAATCAGAATCATCGGAATCAATAACAATATCTTTAAAAGGTATATTCCTGGGGTCACAACGGTTATTGCGAATTAGGGAATGGAACGTGTAATCAGGGTCTTACGCCCACTTTAGTAAATATGCCCAATGTGAGCGGCAGTATCTTCATGAAGCGCATTGTAGACATCGCGTGTGGCAGTCACCATTCCGTTGCTTTAACCGAAGAAGGCGAGGTAAATTCGAAGAGCAAAGATTAAAGTACGATAATGTCCTTCGCCGATACAAGACAATCGATTCGATTTAGGTGTACGCCTGGGGACAAAATAGTTGCGGACAAGTGGGCAGTAGCATTAGCACGAATCAGGGCGCACCTAGGCAGGTGAATTCCAACTTGGCTGGAAAGAAGGTTGTTAACATCTCTTGTGGGCAGACATCCACTATGGCGGTCATCGAAAACGGCGAAGTGTTCGGTTGGGGTTACAACGGTGTTGGTCAGCTAGGAATAGGCAATTACGTGAACCAGATGACACCGTGTCGGGTTGCTGCGCTGTTAGGCGTCGTGATAGGTAATTCTTGTCTCGATGAAGCGAGTTAAACGAGAACAACGAGGTAAAATGGAATTAATAAGCAGTCATATTGTTTCAGTCAAGGTGGTTTGCGGATACGCGCATACACTGGCACTCACAGACGAAGGAAAGCTTTATGTCTGGGGCGGGAATAGTTATGGCCAGTTGGGGATTGGCAACAAGACGAACGCCTGTAATCCAGTTATGGTAAACTCATATTTATTATCATCGTAGAGTAAACAGAAAATGAAAAAAAAAAGCGAAAGCTCTCATGATCAATAGTTGGGCCATCAGTTTAAGCACCAAATGGGAAGGGTATCCGACATTGCTGCTCTACATTACAACCATATAAGCATCGCCGTCGGCGAAGGAGGATGTGTCTACATGTGGGGTCACTGCCGCGGTCAGAGCATTACGACTCCGACCGCCACTCCGTTCTCGAACGTGCACGACGCGCTCGCGTGTTATGGCTCGCCTAGCGTCATGCATCAACCGCTGGTTCTGTATGTAAATGAAGATTCGAGCCTGTTGGAATGTCTGGGAACTGCATTTGATGATCCCGTATGTCTCGTTTTTTTTTTTTGCCTATTCATTTCGTGTATTTCGTGTAAATGGAAATATAATGTGATGGCTGATAAGTAGATTTAATAGCTAGTATCTCTTTACCACTATATTATGCACATTGTTATTATATATTAACATATTCATATATAATATATATTTTTTATTAAGTTCTATTCTAAGCAAAATTACTAGATTTTAAAAACTTTTTTCGCACATGAGAAAAAGATATAATAAAGTCGATGATAAGTGATTAGTAACTTCGCAAGACTATGTAACGCATTTTGTCTCGATTTCAATTGATAATGCGACAAATATTTTATATATCAAGCTAATATAAGTATTTATCTTTAACGATTTTTTTTTTCTCTTCTCTGATAGTCGACGAGTGATCTTACGATACAAGTGGAGAATCAACCCATTCATGTGCATAAGGCTATTTTAAAGATCCGTTGTTCATATTTCAGAACCATGTTCCAACATAATTGGGCAGAAAACAATCAGAAGTAATAATATACAAAAGAGATTAGTGTTATATTAAAAATTTTTTAGTTTTCTTCATTTTGTTGATATCTTTTTCTTCCGACAGTGTCATCGAACATGATCAATTCTCCTATATCGTCTACAAAGCTTTCCTGAAATATTTATATACCGATGTGATTGATCTACCTGTGGAGAAGGCATTAGGTAAGTCGAATATGCAACGAATTGTTTCGATCTGTTTTGTGTTTGCACTTGATTGAAGCAATATTTTTCATAACAGAACTTTTGGATTTGGCTAACGCGTACTGTGAGAATAACCTGAAGAAGCATTGCATTCGAATGATAAAACAAGGAATTACCGTAACAAACGTTGCCTATTTATACAGCATCGCGATCGAGTATAACGCAGAGGTGACTGAATACTGTCATCGTTAACGCTTATTTCACTATGATTTCACTATGATTTATTTATGCACATTACTAAATGTTAATGCGCCAATTTTTAGGAACTCGAAGAATTTTGCTTCAAATTTGCCTTGAATCATATGACGGCTGTGACGCAGACCGAAAATTTCGCTAAGCTGGATGAAAATACGGTAAAAACTTTTATAATTAATGCAGGCAAGGCCGGTGCTTTTAAGACGTAATTCGTCTGTTTGCCTCAAGGGCGACGTATCTCGACGGAAATGGATAGAAATCATCAGATCTGTCTGTTACTGCACGAACATTCGCGACGCAATTCGTAGTTGCGTATTTTAACTATGTATTCTAAAGAGATACTACGACTTTTATCGAGATACTCTTTTCCTCAAGTTTGCATTTCGCTATTAGCATTTCTTACAAGTGATAAATATACACGATTCCAGTCAGATCGTGATCTACTTTGAGAAATGCGATAATAATTCGCGCGAAAGATTCTTTCGTCGATCTCTAAGAAGGTGATCTTGTGATCTTTGTAAAAGTACCTGAGATTAATTTAGAATTTGCGTAAACAAAGAAAAGAAGAAAACAAGAGACAATGTGTTACTCGCTGAGTGAAATTTCTTTCGTTCGCGATGACGCATTGTCTACGTGAATGAATTAATAATTAATGTGTCAAGCTCACAATCGAATGATTCCGAAAATTTTATCGTTCCGTTTCGTTTTTTGTATTATTTCTGTGATATAGCATAGTTATTCAGTGCGTATCTGTCGCGATTTGCAGCCAAGCCGACTTCTCGCCGATTTTGTTTATCAATTGCGTATATTTATATAAATACAGAATATGTACAATGAGTAATAATAATAATAAAATTTTCTAATACCGTCAATGTGTGTGTGTGTGTGTGTGTGTGTGTGTGTGTGTGTGTGATATTATACCGTATTGCCTGTTTTTATTCCTACCGCTTTTGTCCATCGATATTCCTCCGCCGTTACTCTATGATAACGATAAGCGAACGGTTAACGGGTCAAGAGTGGTGCTATTTTTTTCTACATTCTATCGCATTTCTTGGTAATTGATACCAAGAATGTAGGAGAGTTAGGTTGAAGGAGACCGAGACGCGTGCATATCACTTCTCGTTCGTTACATCATTTTATTACGATATCTTCAATATATACAAGCGATAGATTTTGTCGTTCGTATAATACGTACGTATCTACTGATTAATAATCACCATATGATGTTTAATATACATACATATATATATACCTTGAAACGGGAACGGTCAATGTTCTGCGACGCGGAGATAAAACTTCGATAAATCTGTACACGTGTATCAACTTCATTCGCTCTTTCTCTTTCTCTCCGTCGACTCCGAGTCGCCGAACGCCGTTGATCGTTCATATTCCAATCTCCCATATAGAAGTATACAAGATATACATATACGGAGTGTCTATCTTACAGCGGCCACCGCAAAACGGGCGCTCTGTATATATACGTGCGTCTTTATTTTATTTTAAATGTATTTATATATATGTATAAGTAATTAGTATGTTAAATTAGGTGATCGGTCGTACGCCGCGACCGTAGAAACTTTCTTCCATCGCAACCAGCGCGTGCAACGTTGTCCAAGTCTCGCGGTAACGCTTTCGTATCGTTAACCTATATATATATATATATATTTTTTTTTTTTTTCCATTACCGGACACGCTTTAACCGATAAGAAGCTATCCGGATCGTTGACGAAAAAAATGACGAGTTACGTTTTACAAACGTAAAGTCGACTTCATTATTGATCGACAGTTGTTCTGCTATCATCGACAGTAAATAGAGATGATCAATGACAAATTAAGATATTATTAAGATATTATAAGCGGCAAGCGTAACAAGACGAAGATGAATTGTGTTTCTCGTTGAGAGTGCAAAGATTCTATTATTTGGCAAACGAAATTCGCGCAACGGGCGGTTGCACGCGGTGGTTGCACGTCGCCGATCGGGAACTTCGGCACGATGGCACTTGCGAGACTTGCGAAATTGCCATCGGTGCCGAAGCTGCGATCGGTCGCCGATTAGCCGGACGACCGTCACGACTCGTCATCGGTCCGTTAGAGTTCATTAGTAATATAATCGTTCTCTATTTCTGTTTTCT
Organism: Pogonomyrmex barbatus; assembly: GCF_055798465.1. Classification (NCBI taxonomy): domain Eukaryota; kingdom Metazoa; phylum Arthropoda; class Insecta; order Hymenoptera; family Formicidae; genus Pogonomyrmex; species Pogonomyrmex barbatus. The sequence goes on from NW_028297098.1 coordinate 14,473,011, forward strand.
TTGTATTAATTAGAGCGTATTTAGGCCTGCGGGCTACTTTTCCCCAGCGACGCGCTGCGAATCCCATCGACGACAAAAACGAGGCTCACCCTATCCGCTCGGATTCGCTGATTTCGCTTCTCCCCCTCGCTTTTAACCACTCACCCTAGGTAGGTACAGAGAGAGAAAAGAATGACGTGATTCTGTAATCCGCGTTTGCGAGTCTATTTATCCACGCACCGCGCTTCGATCGAGAGCTCGACCCTCGAAGTTAACCCTCCCAGGGTGTTTTTCTCTGTTCGACCGTCTTCTTGCGGCTCCTCTGTTTACTTAGCGAATTCATTCTCTCTTCTTTTCTCTTATGGAAAGTGTAGATTGTTCGCGTGTCCCTCTTTCTCTTCTCCCTATCGATATTCATTCTCGTCCTTTCGCAAGATCATTGTTGATTCTGCTCGCGAAGCGATAATCTGCTGCTCATGGAAAAATGGCTTCTTGCGACAGCTGATTTACCGCATTCATCTAAAGGAATTGCCCCAACCGTTATTCCCGCGATAACCGCTATTCCGATATTTCGGAGTTCCATCATTTTGTCCTCTTGTTGTTCCCTTCTTTTTAAGTTGCCGATAGATTACCTGTCGTTTACCTCCCCTCCCCTTCTGGCGAGAGGGAGGAGGCGCTCGACCGTGCGTTCGCGCGCACATCGACGGCACATCGACGAAAAGAATGAAGCTACTGATTTTATAGAGGAATTGTACGCGTAACAACTTTTTTTTTGCTCCGAAAAAATATTTGGAACTTATTAAGTATTTCCTATAAAAGTATTATTAAGAATAGTGTTCTTCAAAGTGAAAGTCACGACCCTTAGGGGGAGAGGTTGCGGACAGACTCCAAAATTTCCATTCGTATGTTTGACTTTAAAATATAAAACTTAAATAAATTCATTCATTTAAGTGTAAAACACAATTATTGAAAAGTACAAATAATCTCTTGAGATTCATTCAATTCGAAAGATAAAAATGGGGGAAAGATAAAAGGGGAGTCGCGAGTATTTACGCTCTATGTTTTTTGCTTGTAGGAGAGTCGCGAGATCCATAAAAGTTTGAAAAACACTGGCATAGAAAAATATAATATAAATAATAATATAAATATATATATATATATATATATATATATATCAAACGAAGAAAAAAAAAATCACATGCATGTGTGATTACGCGCAGGAAATTTTCGCATACAGATTTCAATCGAGATAAAATATTGAATAAATAGGAAACGGTATACACACACGTGGATTACGGTTACCATATTTTTTGAGGGCTTACTGCTGATAAAACTGGTATTGGGAAACGATCACAACGGAAAATGCTGGAAAATTCATTTGCGATATTTTTCATAGACATGCCGTCGATGCATTCACGCACGCACACGTGACAACACGCTGAATGTGCAATGCACACATATACACACATATACACACATACACATATACACGCGCGCACATACGCACATACACACGTCGACGCAAATCCGCGATTAGGACGCTAAATACGATTAGGATTCTAAATTTGACTGACTGATCCTGATTTTGCAAAGGGCGGTCGCAAAACGTGAAAATAATGCAGATCGTCGTTCTCCTCCTGCTTTATTTGCATTTTTATCGTGTATTTTCGATAAATTTTGTCACGTCGCGTTTTGCAATCTGACAGTTTTCCGTCTGATTCGCCGTGGCGGATAACTCGCGAACTGATTTATTAATTATCTTCAAATTAATTTCACAGATTCAGATAAATCCGATCCTTCGGATTTATTAGATTCCGATGATCCGGACGTCTGGGGGAACAGGGGGAGGGATTTAAGTGATCCGATAATTATTATTTCCGACAATTCGGATATCAAATTATCCGAATATTTGTGGCTTTTGCGCGACGGTATTGGGAGAGATTTTCTTGGAAAAGAAAAATTTTCGTGATAAGTATATAAATCGTTATATTAGTATATCGCAATTACTTGCAATTACTTTTTCGTCCTAATCCCCCATAATCCATATCTGCGAATTTCGCAGATTCGAATCGAGTTTGATTTTTCAAATATCGATTCCAGGCAATCCGGATATTCGGACTAGAGTAATATACATCGATATTTTTTTATAATAATTATACATATTAGTAATTATCTTTTAGTTTACATTAAATTACTTAGATATTCGCAGCCTTAACGACAATATCGGAATGCAAAATTTCGAGAATATTGTCGCGAAGACTAAAGGAAGATCGATTTCGAATTCTTCTTTTTGGTGCTTTTTTACTACAGTAATTATATTATTTTTTTTATTACATTTTAAAATAATAAATTTTACGTGATTTATGTGCTGTTATCTGACATATATATCGTGATTATTTCCTAATTATTTTAATCTTGAAAGCTCGAACTCATTCTATTCGCCATAATTTACTTGTAAATAATTTTTCGAATGGCACGAAATCTGAAATGGTTTTAGATTGCGTTATTTCTTTCGAAATAAATTCTTTTGATAACTTTAACGATTTTTTTCTGAAATACGCTTTCAAATCGTGTTTTTTATTTCTTATTTCTAATTGACCTAGAAAGAAAGGCAAATATAAAAAGTATAATTCAAAATAAAATAATATAATTGCTATATGTATGTGTGTGTGTATGCACGCACGCACGCACGCACGCACGCATGCACGCACGCACGCACGCACGCACGCACGCACGCACGCACGCACGCACGCACGCACGCACGCACGCACGCACGCACGCACGCACGCACGCACGCACGCACGCACGCACGCACGCACGCACGACACACACACACACACACACACACACACACACCACACGCACACACACACATACACACATACACACACACACATTTTTTTTAAATCGCGAAATCGATTGTTTGATTTATTTGTAATTTTCGTCATTATTCCTAGTACCGTTATCGCGCACTACTACTTTTATTCGTTATTGTTATAATTACCATTATTATTATTCTTCTTACTTCTCGTTAGTTTTACCTATTATGATTTATCTTATTATTATCGTTATCATCAACTCATTATCATTTTTCTACCATCGTCGTCGATACCAAACTCTTGTCTTGTTTTGCTGTCGCTATCGCTATCGCTATTGTTATTCCTCATTCTTAATATATATTTATTATTATTAGCATGATATTATCATTTTCTTTTGCGCTTTGACAACGCGTGTGTTTTTTCTTTTCGTGTGGCGGAAAACGCGAGTAAAAATATCTAATAACGAATTAATGAGTTATTTCGCAGAAAATATCCCCTTTTTCTTTCTTTCTTTCTCTCTCACTCTCTCTCTCTCTCTCTCTCTCTCTCTCTCTCTCTCTCTTTCTCACAAATACACACACTTATACACACCGTCATTTTATACACCTTAAATCGTACACAGAGCCGCAATCGAGGCAATTATCCGTCTTTTTTCCCCTCCTCTCTTTTCATCTCTTTTTATAATTCTTTTCATTTCTCTCTCTCTCTCTCTCTCTCTCTCTCTCTCTCTCTTTCTCGCTAATTTTCTATCGATCTTCCGACGATCTCCCTGGATTCGCAGAAGCTCGAATTTGTCGTGGACGACGCGCGTCGCCGGTGCTCATCGTCGCGCGTGAGATTATAATCGTTTAGAGTCCTTTGTACAGACTTCTGATAAATCGTTCTATAACTTTTTTTCTTTTTTTTTTCTTCTTTTTGCCATTTGCCTTATGTGATAACGTTTTTTTTTTAATCTCTTACTGCGAACTAGCGAGTACTCTCCTCTCTCCCTCTCAATCTCTCTCTTTCTCTCCCTCTCTTTCTCTCCCTCTCTCTCTCTCTCTCTCTCTCTCTCTCTCTCTCTCTCTCTCTCTCTTTTTACATATCTACTTACGTTGTAACGGTGCTTGTGTTGTACAGCTAAAAAGTAGCTAGATGTGGGCCCAAGAGGCCCCGGGGATGAGACCCCCGGGGAGAATGGAATCGTACATCCCACGGACCCTTTCCCTCGCGTCCTTCGTCAGGATACGGCGGAAGGATGTCGCCGGCGGGCTTGTCCTTTTCGAGGCCCCTCCGGCGAGCGACGTCGACGATCCAAGGACGATTTCCCCGGATCCCCGATCCGGGCACAGCGTGAGAAATAATTTATACAAAACCCTGGCGTGTGCCCCGCGGCGCTCGAAACCGACACATCCCGGTCAAACTCGCGCTGACGTTCGTCCGCGCGCGCGTAAAAAGATTAACTGATAAATTATTTCGCATCCTTTAAAGTTAATCGCGGGAGGGGGATTTCAGCGTCGCAGAGGAAGACGAAATCTCCCCGATGTTTTATTTCGACGGCTCTTTCCTCTCTTCCACGACTTCGCGAATCCCTGCGTCATTTCTGAGAGGCGGAAGAGAGATCGATCGGTTCACAATCGCGAGAGGATCCGAGGGTAACGAGGACCTTCGAGACCGGCTTACATCGACCGCGGCACGAGGAGACGCTATATTCCGGCACATCGGTCTCCGGCGAAAGCGGAAATAAAAATCAATAGAGCGAGCAGCTCCCTCCTGGAAATATTCCAGCTGACGCGCGTTATTCGGCACGGGGCCGGTTCCTTCCTCGAGCGAGGAGGACCGAGCGGGGAAGCGATCGCGAATCAAGGAACAAGAGTCGCGTGTAAAAGTCACTTTCGATCGATCGATCGATCTTGCTGATCGCTCGCGTTTCGTCGTTCTTCTTTTCTCTCTGTTCTGTGTAAGCTGACCGATCGTTCTCTCTCGCGGGTGATCCTAGGCGATGAAGACTAATTGGAATAGCGATCGAACCGGACGTATATGGCGGATTTAGAAAAAGAGAGGCAGACTCATGTAGAGAGAGACAAACGGGTGAATTTTCTGTTTCTCTCTCTCTCTCTCTCTCTCTCTCTCTCTCTCTCTTTCTTTCCTTTTTTCTTCTCTTTACAGACGCAATCGACTGCTGCGACGCAGAGTTGCGAGTCGTGCGCGCGTATCGGACCGTATAGATCGAATTGCGGACTCCATTTCACCACTCCACCACGTACGTAGGTATGTATACGCGCACACACGCGGGGTGGATGCAGAGGTAGACGAATGCGAATTGCGAAGTTCGTCGTAGTCGATCTCTGTCGCACGGGGGACCGGAGGCAATTTTACGCCGCGCTGCGCTCATCTTCGTCGGCTGTTAGGCACGAACGCGATACCGCGGCGCGTCGTCGCGACGAACGAGGAGGAAGTAATACCCATTTTTCATCAGATGAACTCCTGAGCCACGCTAAAATCTCTGTGCACACGTCTGAATTTCTTTCCAACCCTGTCGGCTCGAGTCTGGCGCAATAAAGAAAAAAAAAGATCCTTTCCGCGAGACATTAATAATGAAAGATGAAAAAAAAAGAGAGAGAGAGATATATATAAATGTTGAGAGTTGCCTTGATACGGAATACGGAATTGACGATACGAATAATAACATCGTGTCAGATATCTGATATTTTACGAAACACGATTCGATCGTATCGATTCTGCATTATCTGACGGTATCGGATTTCTTTTAACGGGCAGGCGCATCGACGTAGATACGCGCCTCTCGAGATGTGCCTCTGATTTTCGGAGATTTTTTTTTTTTTTTATTTCAACGGAGACCCCTCTCTCGATATTGCAACGGAAGCGCCGCAGATCCGGTAAAGCTCGAGAGAAATTACGCTCTTACCCTCCCCCCCCCCCCCCCTCGCTTCGATCATCCCCGCGTCCGGTATATCTAGTATCCGATATATATATATATATATATCCCTTGTCCCGCGGGATAATGTCACGGTAAACGCGACGCGACGCGGCGATTCGTGCTCATAAAACCCATCGCGATGGTGACCCACATAATGGATATATAGCGGGGTGGTACAACGCGCCGTTCTCGTGTCCCGGATGGAATACCGACGTGAGGCGAGGGATCACCGATGGCGTAACGACGATGATTTTACGACGCGATGAATCCGCGCGTGTCGTAATACAGCTTCTCCGACGCCTCGAATCCCCTCGCGCCCTCGAATCCTGCGATTTTCCCACGCGGGGGTTTCCCTTTTCTAAATTTCCGCGTGCCTACTTTCTCGAATTCCCCCTCGTTTACGATTTCTCGAATCGTTTGATCTTCGCGTATTTGAATTTTTGAGTTTTTATCGCATTTTTGAATTCTCGAATCGTTTGATTTTTGCTCTAAGCGCATTTGAATTTTTATGTAATCCTCGAACTTTTGAGTTTTTATCACATTTTCAAATTCCTCGCGTTTTCGCGACAACGCGGTTCCTCGTTCGGACTTAAATAAACCTTTCAACTTTTCAAAGTTCCTCGCCGTTCTGTCGCGCCCGCGCGAACGGGAAAAGAGCCTCACACCTCGGAGTGACTCGTAGGAACTGTAATTAGCGCAATTAAAACCGTCGGCGTAGTTTCGCCAATAGTTTCGTGCCATCGTCTCGTCCCCCTTTCATCGCCCGCACTTCGCTATGTCGGACCGGTGATTCGCCCTTTATTTTCCACTCTCTCCTTACCTCTCGTCGTCGTCCATCGTTGCCGTTGGATCGCCGTTCGTCGCCCATCTCTCTCGGATCTCACGATTTCTCGAATACGCGCGTGGATGCTACGCGAACTCGATTCCATCCCGGGCCCCCGGGGCCCTCCCCATTCCCCGTAACTTCCGACCGAGCGAGATCTCTCTCATAGGCGGGCGTGTGTGTGCGTGTGTGTGTGTGTGTGTGTGTGTGTGTGTGTGTGTGTGTGTGTGTGTGTTTATTTCTTCTTTTGTTCATCGTCGATCCCCCGGCGATCGAGCACTCTTCTACTATTGATATGTCTGCTTCTCGCGCGGTTTCGTCGTCTTCCCGATCGTCCGTTCGTTTGTTCGTATGCTTATCCGTTCATCTCGTTCTCGTTTCTCTTCTTCAGGGAAGAAACGGACCGCCGCTGCTGCTGATGCTGATGCCGATACTGCTGCTGCTGCTGCTGCTGCTGCTGCTGCTGCTACTGCTGCTGCTGTCAATGCCGATGCTGATGCTTCTGCTGCTCGACGGGGCTAGGACGGCGGCTCGACGGCCGACCACCGATCCAGCGGCGGCGGCGGCCGGGAGCTAAACGATACCTCTGACGTCGTGCTGAATGTGAGGCAGAGTAGTGAGGCCGGTCAATAACAGGCTCAAGATCAGGAGTACCCGGGTCGCGCCGGAGTCGGCGAGACTCGTGCTACCGCACGTTTCCTTGGAGCCGACCTCCAATTTCGCTGTAACAGAATCGCGGGGCACCCCGCGACGGCGAGCTTAATAAACAGGGCTCCGAATTGCGGGGCGGGCAGACTCGAGGGCGAGGAAGGGATGCGGGAAGGGATGCTCCGATACTTCGCCGCCGATGTGTCGTCGGTGTGTCTCAGTCATCGAGGACATTATTATCGCGTCACCGTTGCAATATTGATGGAAATCATATGTACATCGAATGTAACGCATGTCAGTCTGTGCTTTTGCGATTTATAAAATGATTGATACGTCTGTTTTATCATGATTATGGTGTAATTACTGCAGCAGGTGGCAGAGACTGTGAATAATCGGAAGCTGTAGCGCTCCATCGATTTTGCTGCTATTTTACGCGATGTTTTTTTATAAGTAAGATAAATATCAACAAGCATCGTGATGAAGTACGGAGTACTACTACTGATCGATTTCTGCCGGAACTTTAATTATTCGGATATATAAACCCATCGATTGGTCGCATGGAATCGATATGAAAGTCGACAGATACATTCCTTTATACATAGACATATATTTGTTTTATTTCTTTTACAAGGAAAAAGAACGAAGAATTTGAATACATGAAATAAAAAGATTTATATCATGCGATCGATTAAGAGTTAATAATCACGAATAGTTGTAATAATTGTGATTATTGGAGGATACGTAATAGCAAATTTAATGAGAAAATAATTAAAAATCTATTTTTGCGAAATACGATCTCTCTAAGCAAAATTCTCATTTGGAATAATTTATTTATTAGTTGTTAAATATATTTAACAACTAATTTTTATAAATCCTACAAATGCTGTTAACTTTAATTAATTTTATATTCGATTGTTGTTCAGAACTTAAATATACATAAATATATTTTTTACAAAAATTTTATTAGTTTTAAATATTTCTTAACAATCTTAAGAAAATTATAACGCAAATTTATGATTTATATTAGAGATATATTTTTGTATATCTCTCTTTCATTCCCAAATTTTCCTAGTTAAATATACAAACGTACGCATATTCTTTTAAATCTCCCTCAAGCAACATCGAATCTCAGATTATCTCGAACTAAATATGTTTAAAAATGAAAGCATGAGCTAAGATTGCACATGACGAAAAAAAGCACTGTGTAATATCTTTCGAGACTCAATCCTTATCCTTTCATCCGCCAATATCGGCGAGACAGGCAAATTTCGCAGCGTGCGTCGTAAGATCGACGCGTCGGAGAGACGCGAGGGAAGGGGAGGTAGCAATGTGAGATAAGAAGACCGACGGTACTGGTACCGAAGGGGGAGGGGGGGGAAGGGGGTGGCTTCTCGATCGCGCGCGCGTTCGCCTTGGCGCGGCGAAACAAAACGAACAAGTGGAGAGCCGTAAACGGGGGAATAAACGGGGGTAGTATACCGGACTAGCAGCACACGCCAGGGGGTGGTTGTGGTGCTGGTGCTGGTGCTGGTGACGGCGGCGGCAACGGCGGCGGCAACGATGGTGGATGGTGGTGGTAGCAGGAGGGCAGGCAGGCCAAAGCAAGGCAGGCGGCAGGCAGGCAGGCAAGCAGGGCGCGGATCGATGCCACGGGTAACTCGCGCGCGTCGAGACCGCGTCGCCGAGTCCGCGCGAGCTTGCACGTGCGAGCTTGTACATGCCGTGTCGCCGCCGCCGCCGCCGCCGCCGCCGCTGCCGCCGCCACCACCTCCGTCGCCGCTGGCGAAGAAATATCTCAATAACGTCGCGAGACGCCGGTCGTTTAACCCCCTTACCCGAGACTCTCCCCCTCCTCCCCCTCCCCCCGCGACCCGCCGTCCGCCGTAACGTCGAACGTTTACCGCGAAACCACCAACCGATTAACGCTTGAGAATACGGGTGACACGAGACACTTCGGTAAATCGCGCGCGTGTACGGATTGCCGATCGATCCTTCTGTTTCGTACGTCATTTCGACGACGTCGAAAGAGAAAAACGAAACGCGACGTAAACTGCCGTAAACTGACTTCCGATTTCGGATTTTTTGTGTTTCATCGGTCGTCCGATGAATGCACGCTGGCATTCGGCGACGAAAGGTCGCATCCGAGATCGGAAAAAGTTGCTTTTCTATTTTCTTTCTCCTTTTAAAGCGCATATCTAGAGGTCTTATAATTGCACGAAACGCACACAATGGTGTTTTATAATCGATTCGCGCAAGGTATAGGGGATGCGTATATTTTTATATGTCCAATTTGTGCTTCCGTTTTCCGTTCCTTTGACATTGCCGATAATCGTCGATGAGTTTATTTTCCGAAAGTCTAAAGTTAATATTAAAAAAATATTTACTTCACAAATAGAGCGAGTATTTATTTATTAATAACGTGACGGAATTAACGTGAGAGGCATCCCTCAAAGGTTTAAGCTTCATTAGCTTATTGTCTAGAAAAGTTTTTCCAGAAAACTTTTTTCTAACGCTCGTATCTTTAAAATATCCTGAAAAAATAAAATTTTGCGATCGTCTCCCTATTGCAAGCTTTTTTAACGCAGAAAAGTTGATAATTCTAAATAAATTTTTAACTCTCAGTCAGGGGGATATTTTATAATGAGAATGTAAACAGAAGGATACACATGTGCGTGATATGCTTACACACATTTTAAACTTTTATTCCCTTCCATTTACAGAGAACTCGAAACATGCAATATAATTACGATATAAAAAATACAATATGTAAATTAAAAGTAACGGAATAAATTAACCTTCAAAAATATTTTACTAATGCAATATAAAAGAAATATAGATTATATAATTTATATATTTCTTTCGTACTACTTTTGCAACAAGCAATGTATTTTCTACGCGATTATATACTTGTAATACTCATTTGTACCACTAGTATACGATATTAAGCGTCGTATGTACAAACCGATAAAATAATATCGTCCTTCTAATATGACAAATTTAACGCTAATGACATCGTGTGACGTCTCCCGACATTTCTCGCGCAAGAAATGTTTTACCTTTCGTCTCCTCACACTTAGCTTATATACAAGTTATATGAAATTTATGAGAGTTCGTTATCGCGAGCCCTTTCTCGTCCCGACCACCCTCTACCTTCCCGACGTCATTCTCCTCGTCGCGACGCGTCGCGACGGGGTGGACGGCGGGGCATAACGATAGAAATCCTCTGCCTTTAACGAGGACGATATTTTCGTTTGCACGCGACGTAGGGAGAAAAAAAGGGGGAGTTTCACGGTAACTAACTGTGTCTATTAAGGCATTCTCTCTTTCTCTCTCTCTCTCTCTCTCCCTCCCTCTCTCTCTCTCTCTCTCTCCCCCCCCCTCTCTCCCCCCCCTCTCTCTCTCTCTCTCTCTCTCTCTCTTCCTGTCGTACAAAACGATCGTCGTGTAAAAGCACCGGTGGCCGCTACTTTCGTGACCGCGATGACACGTCGGCATGCTACGCCGTTTAATCTCGATGGCCGTGCGTGCGCGACCAGGACCAGAGGGGGGGGCACCGCCGTAATCGTAATTATCATATAAAGCGACGTTGTTGTTCGAGCAGGTACAAATTTCAGGTTCTTATCGCGAACGCGAACGTTATCGGCTCGTGCATATACATACGAACGAGCCGTGCAACAAGAGTCTATTAACGGAAGCCGCGCGAAGCCGATAACGCTTTCGTGGCGCAACCGAAGACGAACGCGAATAAACTTGGGCAAATTCTTATCGTCGAAAGTCCGCGCTCCGTTTCCATCTACCCTCGCAATAAAGTTCCACGGCACGGTGACAAACAACTTAATACACCTTACTGTACGCGACTACATTTAGAATTATGGAGAATTACAAATTACTACCAATATGTGCCTTTCTTTCCTGGATTTTCTATAAAATTAATTTCCTACATCTTAAGATATCTTCTTTATTAAATCTAGTTGTTGTTCCATATAGAGAAGAACTTAATATCAATTTTTGAAAGGCATTCAAATTTCACAAAGATATTTTAGATTTAGAATCAGATTATCGAGAATCAAGAATTTTGGTTAAGATTGTTTATTTGTTCAATAAAAATAATTTCCTGCATATTAAAACGGCTTTTTTACGGAACATCTATAGGAATAGATTTTCTGTTATTTCTCAAAGAATAATTTAACATGTTTTTGAAAATATATTCAACATCGAAATTACGGGAAAATATTTTAAATTTAAAAGATTGTCAGAAATTAAGAATTTTTATTAATACGTTTTATTTCTTTTTTTGGTTTATTTTATAAAAATAATTTCCTGCATAAAATGGTTAAAATGGTTTTATATAACATGTACAAAATTTATGTTACTTCTCAAAAAAGTTTAACATCAATTTTTTAGAAGCATGAAAATTTCACAAAAATATTATAGATTTAAATTCGAATTTTTGTCAACACATTTTATTTGTGTTTTCAATAAAATTCATTTCTTGTATCAACCAAGTTTTTTTACTCTAGTTTTTTTACTTCTTCACATCTACAATTATTAATTTTTGTTTTTTAATTTATAATACAATGGCGAAGAGCTCAACCTCGTTATTTCGAATGTAAAGCGAAATTTGTTTTTTTCCTCTATTATTATCCGCAATTATTGTCATTCGTCAAATATGAACGATTGTAAAGAAAAAAAAAAAAAATACTCGTGGACAATTAATCGCAGAGAAAAGTCTACCGCATGGAAATGTCTTACAAGACATCCTCGCGAGATCTCCCGTTGTCGAAGCTGGCGCTCGCGCCTCTCCTAAGTGGGACACTTGGTAAAGCGCACTTGATAGCAGTTCTGAATAAATGATGTAAACTCGAGCGTCGGCGTTGGAGTATGTTGGCTTCGTACAATAGCGATATTCCCTCCGAAAGCCACGGGGCCTGCACGCGATATTTTCGCGATGTTCCGATCGCCACGTCGCGGCGGCATTTCACGCTTGGTGAATTTTTCTCGTTTATCTTCCCACCTCTCCTTTCCTCCCTCGAGGAAACCCTTGCCTTTACTCTTGTCGGTTGGATTTTATGTGAAGCAGCTTTCGTCGAAGCCACGTCGCTCGATCGCGCGTCGCCGCACGCGATCACGGCCGAAGGGACGAGGCGCCACGCTTCGCTCCGACGTGACGCGTCACGTCACGCCGGAGAACGATCTCTCCGAGGCGGTCTCCGACCATTGCGAGAACAATCAAACGTACTTGGCGCTCAACAGGTGTCATACACAAGACAATTCGCGCGGAGCGCGGTAAGTAACCGGCGTCGAAGATCGAAAGTACCTCGGCGGCTCGATGACTCCGCCGCGATCCTCGCCGCGTAACGTCGCCCGAACGCGATCGATGATCCGATCTCGAAGAGCGCGATCGCCGGCTGCTGCTTCACGGGAGGACACAACTGTTGCGCGTGACAATCGCGTGACAATCGCGCTTTCGACCGCGTCGCGTGCTCCCAGGAGCGATCGCTTAGTCCGCGTCGTGTCTCCCGAGCACGCTCGATCAATTGCCGCGACAGGAGAACCAAGTCCCGATGGAATAATACTCACACGTGGCACCGAGCAACTGCGGCAGATACTTCTTCCAGAAGGCGCACTGCCTCACCCTAGGACCGCTGCCGATCTCCGTGCTGTTGATGTCCAAGGTCAGGTACTCTTTATTGGCGGCGGTGTGCGGCGGCCAGTAAGCCAACGACGGCGACCCGCCGGCATCGCCCACGTTCGGATCCCTGACCGATCATACAAATCACGAGTCTAATTATATCGCCGTCCCGGTATAATACCGAAATATCTTCGGGTAACGAGGTATTTTCAAGGTATTTTTGAAATAATTTGACGATACAAATTGACGATGATTTAATTACATAATGGTTCAAGTATGCAAGGATCAGTATGCTTTAATATAAAAATAGACTAAAAGAGATAATAATTTTACTATTTCTGAAATTACAAATTTTTTTTCAAATCACCCGAAAATCTTTTAATTTTTAAATAATAATAATAATATTTCTTGCAAAAAAGCAAATGGATGTAACAAATGAATGTTTTTAATTAAAAGATTAATGAAAAATATTTATATCTAATTTTTTGATAAAAGAATAAAGAATTTTTTTTGTCAACTTAATATCATGTATCTTTGACAATCGTACATACTTACTGTTTCAAAATTTGTAATATATGATTTTATATTTAAGTATATTTTAAATTAAAATATAATTTTTAGGAAATAAGTATAAAACAAATAAATATGCATTATTATTTTAAACTATAATATAATTGTCATAAAAATTTTTAAGAGGAAAAATCGTATATAAAAAAATAAGCTATGCGTCTTACCCCGTTTTTGCGAAATTCGCCCAGTATCTCATCATTCTCTTCGAGAGCTGCACCTCCTCGTACGTGTAACCCTTGGACGAGTCCAACGGTTCTCCGAAAATGTAGCTTATCTCATCGGCATGCATGACCCCGGTCCATCGCGGCCACGGATTATTCCTGGATCTGATACAAATCGTATTTTCTTTCTCTTACAATTACATGCATGATTCGGAGAATACAGATTCACACGGATTCATATGCCTTCACATGTACATATCATACGTTAACTGTCTCTGTATAAACTCTTTTTTTATACGCATCGAAAGCTCTAGATCTTTTCTCGGAGGAGAACCAGGGAGTTCCGTTAATTCTATCGAAATCCCAATAATTGACCTTCTCTTTACCTGTGTTTGTAATAATACATATAGACGGTGTTGCCGGTGTCGGCGTAACGACCGGCGAATTCGTTGACGTTGCAGGTGAACTGATAGTCGCCGACCATCTTGTCTAGGGCGTCGCGATTCGCGTGCGGATCGTCCGGGTGCAGCCAGTCGGTGTACTCGTAGATGATGGCGTGGCGGCCGATCTGATTCACGTAGGGATTCAGCTCGGACACAGCGCTGACGAACTGATCGCGCGTCACCTTCACGTCCTCGACGCCGTCGATGCGAAACAGCTCCGTCAGGTAGTAGATGATGAAGTAGAAGCCCTCCTCGGTGTTGGAGCCCATCAGGATGTTCGCCTTCTTGAAGGACGTCGTGGCAAGCGAGCGCTGGGGCGTCTCGTCGAGGAACGCGCCGTCGATCACCGGCACGAACGGGAACTCACAAATCCCGAGGGTGCCCCACTCGTTCTTCACCAGCTCCTCCGCGTCCTTCGTCAGCAGGCAGTCGATCACCTCGCGCAGATTGTTGCGATCGTGCGGACAGCCGACCGCCTCGGCCAACCGGATGCCGCGCACGATCGATTCTTCGCGCGAGATTATCGCCCACGGCGTGGTCGGCGAGCCCGATTGCATGATGGCCTGGTTAAACAGGTGCCTGGAACAGAAATCGCAGGTATCTCCTTTCAGCGATCGGACTTTTTAATCTCCCCGACTATCGTTACGGATATCAAATTAAAACAAATTTTTATTCCAAGAGGGAAAGGGAATAATAATCATTAATTTGATTATCGATTTACCAAAAGGGAAAAGAGAATTAATTTAAATTTAATTTTGAACCGTTACGCTTCAAGTCCGTTAAAACTAACGGACACATAGTTGGCGATATAAACAATTTTCTTAAATTTATACATAATAAGATTATTAGAGGCCAAAAAAATCCTGTCTTATCGGATTGCGATGTTCTATTCTCTATTCTCAAATGTATCAATATTAAATAGTTTTTAAAACCTGTATTTTTGTGTGTATCTCGAATAAATACGAATACAAAAGCAATATTAATAAAAAAAAAGTAAAGTCATTTTTTTTATTATATACATATATAACACGATTTTACTTTTAAATAAACTTATCCGAAAAGACGTTCGTTTTTACAAGCGCAATTCCCCCTTACCGGCAGATTTGTTTTCTCTGAAAATAAACGTGAAAACTGACCTAGACAGCGGGGACAGAAGATGCATGGAGACGGAGACCGCGCCCGCGCTCTCGCCGAAGAGCGTCACGTTCTCGGGGTTGCCGCCGAACGCGGCGATGTTGTCGCGCACCCATTGCAGGGCCATCATTTGATCGAAGAGACCGGCATTACCGGGCACATCGGACGTGCCGAAGTACAGGAAGCCAAGACTGGCCACGCGATACTGCATCGACACCAAGATCACGTTCTCCTCCGACACCAGGGTCTTGTGGTCGTACACATCGAGGGTGGCCGAACCGGAGTAGAAGCCACCTGGAAAAGAGGTCGCAGAAATCTTTGGGTTTCGCGGCCGCATATATACAATACTTGTTTTCGCAATTTTCTTTGCGTGATCATAAAATCTCAAGAAATACAGAATAAAATTATTTTATCACAGCCAAACCAAATTCTATAAATTGCATTTATAACGTCTAATTAAATTTGTAAATATCTAAATATATATTTACTGCATCAAGCTTTGTTGATATAAACGATATTCATCTTAAGTTCTCTGATATATCCCGTTAGCAGTTTCAAAAAATTTCCGAAATCGCCTACACGATTTATTAGAAATAACTCTCACGTATCGGCACATCGTTCGTGACGTCATCGAGCAATTTCGTTAACGTGTATACGTGATAACGTAGCTCCCTAATAACGTAACGGCAGTCATTTTTTCTTCTAGTATGCGCGAGCCGCGCGTCACAGCTAAAAATATCTCTAATTGTGTAACGTAAGAACATTAAAATTTTATTTAGCTGCATAAACCACCGGCAGACGCATCAATCATATCGCAACAAGCGTATGGTGACAAGGCAATAAAAGAATCTCAAGTTTATAACTGGCGTAAACGCAGCATAAAGCTGACATCATTCGGAGCGCGACGGCGGAGCTGAAAAGGTCGCGACAAAAATGACTTTCGGAAATGCTTCCGTCTTCGTGGTTGGTGAAAGAAGCGCGTAGTCGCGCGACGGAATCGGAGAAACACGGCTCGACCGAACGTTTCGTGTTTTTCAAAAACAAAGGTTTCTTCCGGGAAACCTTTACTTTACTATCTCCGTATATAAAAGAAGAAAGATAAGGATTTCATTCGCGGTGAAATCGCGCTCGGACGTCACTGCGCGCACTCGTTCGACTCGCCCGCGGCGGATCGAGAGGGAGGATGATTGAGATGATGGATTCTCATCATCTGGGAACTCACCACCGAATATCCATACCATGACAGCGGCGTTCGTAGGCCTGGGCCGCGGGACCACCACATTCACATACAGGCAGTCCTCGCTCAGCGGCGTGTTCGGGTTCCACATGGTGGCGCCGGCGAAGTCGCCGAACACCGTGTCTAAGATCTGCACGCAGCTGTTCGGCAGGCTGGTCGCGTTCAGCACGCCCGACCAGCGATCCACCGGGCGTGGATGGCGAAACCTCAGCGGACCTGAAACGGAAATTCGCGAATGAGGAGGAGGATATTATCCATAACCGTAACGATAATTTCGGGAAAGAAGCGCCACGAGAAAGACGCTTCTTTCCCGAATTATCGTTACGGTTCGAGGAGAGTCGATTAAAAATCAACGATTTTAAATGTTAAACAAATATTGAACGAAGTAGTCTTCCTCGGAAATCATGCGATCGAAGTCGAACGAGACTCCCCTTTATCCCACGCTCTTCATTCGTTTCTGTCGCGAGGAATAATCGCCTTCTCGATCTGCATCCCGTGCAGACGATGGCGCGCGATCGTGAATCTTGATCCAAAAAAGCGTTCCCTCCCTCCCTCCCTCCCTCCGCTTCCATCCAGCGAGACTCACCGAGAGGTTTCTGGGCGTAGGGTATGCCGAGCCAGGCGTCGACCTCCTTGCCGGTTGTCGCGACTATGGTCCTGCCGCGGACCATCCCCTTCCTGATACGCACCACCAGCGGATCGCCGGTGAAGGCGGACGGTCGTGGAAGCTCCTCGCTCGACCTGGAACTCCTGGCGTCCTCGTGCGACGACGTCTCCTGGGCGGCGTGCAGCTCGTGCTCGTGGTGCCTCCGATGAGACGGCGAACCGCGACAAGGATCCGGCTGCAGGACGAAGAGCAGGAACAGGCTAAGCACCAACAGGGCCTCCAATATGCCGGGGCCAGCCCGCCAGGAATTTGGATTTCTCGACATCATGCCTGTTCGGCTGCAAAAGAAATGGACGCCGAGCGCATTTCACGCAATTTTTATTGTGCGTGCGGAAAAAGCTGTTTTACATCATACAATAAGAAGCTATTATATTTTAATTTCTTTAAATGTCTTATAAAAATTGTAATAATCACATGTCTATTGCGCATTCGCAATATCTGTATCTTTTTTTTTTTTCAATATAATAATTTTATAAAATTATTTTCCAAAACTATGATATAATTTATGTAAATCTATTTGGACTTATCTATTCATTCTAGTGTTGCATTTTTAGACGACCTTTAATTCGTATTGGAATTCAAAATAGAATCCTATTTATAATTTCACATGCCATATAATGCGAAAAAATATTTGAAGAGAATTTAAATATATCCATACGAATCGAATATTTATACATATATTAAAATGTACACATGTATACATTAATATAATGTATGTGCCATATAATACGTGGCGTACAAAATTAAAAATAGATTTCTATCTTAAAACCGGACATGAATTATAGATCATCTAAAAAAAATGAACTTCGCATATATAGCGCGTGTGATAAAAACATAATGAAAATGGACAAGTGCAAACTACACTTGTGCAAAATGTTAAAAGGTTGTTATTTAAGTAAATTACGTGCCACGTAGCTTTCAATTCGGCCTGCGTTATGACGTACGATATCGGAAATATCCGACCGAGAATTGAAAAGGGTTAATCCCCTACACCGGAAACTACTTGTTTCTTATCTGGTCAATGATAAATTCGGCTTTTAAGCATACGGACGTTTCGCGCGCGCGGCAACTGCCGCGTATAATTTATACAACATTATAAAACGATGTCAGACGAGATGTGTTTGCGAATGACAAATGGCAATTTCGGATATACTTATTACGCCTAATGTACGTACCCTTGATGCACGCCGCTCGCGAAAATATCGCGTTTACGCATTGCATTTCGCAAAACGCTGCGGTAGAAAGAGGTGCCCTCACTCGCTCAAACATCAAATATGAAACGCCTCTTATAAAAACGTAACGATTGCGGGTAAGACGTATTTCCGACTCTGCGTTTTGTGCCGGTACAGCTGACGTGAGCGCGGTTGCGATGTGAAAAATGCACAGGTGCAGAAGAAAAATGCTCCGGCAGTGGTGCATAACGTATGTCGCGAACGCATTAATTTCGTACGCGGGATCCGCAGAGGAAAAATAAAGTCTCCTCGGAGACTCGGACGTGCGATTTAAAAGTAACGCTGGAGATGTGATTTCCGAAAGATTTCCCGTCGAGCTTCTTTCTTTCCTGAATATCCGCTCGTCCTAGAAAATCTCTCTCCACCGTGGCACGGAATTACCCCCGCAGGGACAAAGTAACCCTATCTGACCGTGATTCAAGCCGTGGTTTCCGGCGTATCCGAGAGAGAAACCACGCTGGTAATTGAGATTATTTGAGTTAACTAAGCTAATTCAATTAATACGTACGTTATTTACATCGAATTATTAACCATTGATTACATTAGTCTGATTATTTAGACAAATTACATCTATTTGGATTAATTTCGCCGAGGAGGAAAATGGAAATGGTGGTTTTTGCAATTCGAAGAATATTATTTTCGTAGAATATATGAATAATGATATCAAGTATACACTGAGGAAAAAAATACTTGAAAATTTGGAGAGAGATAAGGCTTATTTAAATATGGCGAAGTAAAATTTTATTCATCTATAGCAAATTAATTATTTTACAATTAGTAAGAAAAAAATTAAATATATTTCGCAGAAATGCATACTTTAACATCAAATTTTTTTTTTATAACTAGTAAAATCCAGAAAAGAATGTCACGAACGTAACATGAACTGTAACATTCGCTTTTGAATATTTCGACTTTTTTCTTAGTATAAAAATCGCAATTACCGCTTGTATCTCAGATAAAAATGTATGATGATTTTGTTCTTGGGAGAAACACGAAAAAAATTAGAGTAATTGTTACGCTGAATGAGATTCTGACGTCATCAGATAGGGGCTGCTGTTACGAATGATTTGTCTCGTTTAAATGATGTTTTCGTTTTGTACACGTTTCTCTCCTTCTCTCTCTGTTCCCGCGCTTCTTCCGCCAAGCATTCATGATAGTATCATGATACGGCCGTTACGTAACTGACAGACGGATGATAAGTGTCCTCGCCTGTCATTTAAATCTTTCCGCATAATTTTGCAAATCGGAAGAACATCGGATCTCTGCCGCTTCTATACGTGCTTGCATTTTCCTAAATTAATTCGCTTAAATACTATTCAGATTTGCGTATGCAATCACAATGATATTCTCCCGATTGATAATTTTCACTGATAAATTTTGTCACGTCCATCTTTATACGAAAAAAAAAAACAGTGAAGTTTGCTGAGGTGATTTAAAAATTAAAAATAAATACCGATTGAAGTTATTCCGTTTTTCTTATAAAAAAACAGTAGAAATCTAGGAAATAACTAAATAATTTCAATCGGAATCCACTCCGAACAATTTCATCATCTGTGTATCCACAGATCTGAAAATAATTTTGTTAGGCCATCGAAATAATTATGTTCGGAACGTTCAAATTGGTCGCTAGAATATGAAAATTTTTATAGGATTATTATACTTAAATCTTGTATCTTCTACATAATTATTTCGATAGCTGAACCAAATTATATTCAAATATTTTTGTATCTAATTATTTTTATATTATATATTATATTATTATATTTTTATTTATATTATATTATAATTATATTCAAATTTTTTTTGTATCTAATTGTTTTTAGATACTTCAGTAAAACCGTTCTTTCCATGCAGGAATTGGACATTATAACCCCATACATATGCATACACGTGTGAATACAGATTCGAAAACTTTTTATGGCATCTCGCGTTGATATTCTCGATAATATCGAGGGAACACGGAGAGAATCTGGGGAATATAGAGCACCTCGGAATTATAAATTAAAGTGGATCTTGTTTTAGCGCAGAGTCTACAATGGCATTGAACGCGTGACTTCGATAACGATAGATGGTTCGAAGTTATCCATGCACAACACAGAATATCTTTTTCTTTTTTTTTAGCTCGCTACATTGCAGCAAAGTTGCAATCCTGCAAATTGCAATGACATTATAAAAGCATGCAAATGAAAAAACCCGGACAAGGTTACGGCAATATTGGAAGCTCGCAGGATATTAAAAATGAAATGAGAGAAAGGGGAAGGGAGGAAAGAGAGAGATTCCATAATACCGCCTGCTGCTCTATACCTATATATTGTACCTGATCTCCTCGGATTTCAGGCGGAGGCAGAGAAAATAACGGGAAGTGTATGGAAGTTACGCGAGAGATCTCCAAAGAAAAATTCCGATTAATCGGCAATTTCAATCCAAGCGAAATCATATGACGTGTATAAAAAAAATAACAATAAAGAAATGAAAGTGATTTCGTTTACAACAACGTTGCTGCACGCTGCAAGCTTGCTACGATGTTGCAGCAACGTTGCTTTTTACAAGGGAACATTTCTGTGCAATTTTCTTCCTACTGTGTAAGTGTCCGCGATTAAAAAATCACGAGTTGTATTTTAATGGCAGATACACTTTGACAAATTTCAAGTGAGATACAAGATATCCCGTCTCTCGCACGTTAATATTTAACGACAGATTCTTTGACCGATTTGGCGTGGGATACAAGATATCCGCTTCACGCGCATTATTTCTTAATATGGAGTCGATTTCTCCTCGGCGAACCTGTCGAGGGTGCTCATCATTTTATCACGGCCCTCTCAATTTTTAACATTACGCTATCGCTGTAACTCACTAAGCCTCAAATTAAATTTCCATCAAAGTAAACTCCATTCGAGCTGTAGTATCCTTTTTTATCCTCCATATTAAACTGGACTTTAATTCGCAAGGAGCCGTTCGTTCGTTTCGCGAGAATTATCGGCGTCTCGATATTTTCGCCAAGGAAAGATCAACCCCCAAATCGGCCGAGGAATGTATTGCCAAAGAATAATGCGGGAAAAGTGGGATCCCTTGTACACCTGTATTATTTACGGGAAATACGATACATCGTAGCGCCACATAATAAATTTTCAAATATGCCACAAATTACAAAAAAAGACATAAACACACGTATGTCGTTCAATACGCACGTCGATTCAATCTCCCTCTCTCTCTCTCTCTCTCTCTCTCTCTCTCTCTCTCTCTTTTTCTCTCCCTTTCTACCTCTCTTTCCCCGTCTCACACACGTTAGGAGGGATTAGTAGGATGATAGTATTCTCTAGTTACCACACGAAGGTCCACGTTGATTAGCAACTTCCTTCTACGTGTTCCGTGCGTGGCCGTACGCACGCTCGGTCACACGCAACGCGTCCACGGGAACGTCGTCGCACGCGGAAGTTTACGCACGAGGACGAGATTAACGTTGTCGTAAAATTAGAATTTATTGGTCGCACGGATGGCGAGGCTTCGCGGGCGTCGATAAAAATTTCTGTATCGGGAATAGAGGCCGCCGAGGCGAATCAACGGAAACAAGGCCGCCAAGGTTCTCAGCGGCACCCAAGCGGCACCAGTAATCGGCTACAATTTAAACAATTCAAATTTCGACTAATCGAGTAATGCTAATTGCGTCTCATCTAACATTTAGCTCAAACGATACGATTTACCGTGCGAACACGCGTAAATGTTCAATTTGTCGCTGATTCAGACACGGAAATCAGCGCTTTGGACATTCTTTATTATATAAAAACAAAGGCAAAAACCGTCGAGAGAGAGAGAGAGAGAGAGAGAGAGAGAGAGAGAGGCAAAGACAAAAGAAAAAAAAAACAAGAGAAGTGAGAACGAAAGCGAGTCGACAAATCGCGAATTAGAATCTCTCTTTTCAGGGAACTCACCGGGACTTTAATACTCGCCGCGCGACACTTTTTCTCCCTTTCCCTCTCCCTCTCTTTTTTTCCTCTCTACCCTCTATCGGCGTCCCGTTCGGCTTATCGATACTTATGATTAGTTATTCAATCGCGTGGCCGCGAAGGTGCCCGCGAAGGGATTATTACTCGCGATACCGCGTCGCAATAATGACGCGCGCGCGCGGATTGCGACGAGACTCGCCCCGCCTGGACGAGAAGCACTGACAACGATGACGGGCGACGATGACGGGAGTGACAGCGCGAGGCCCGACGCCGCATTAGAGCCACGAAGCGAACTAGTTACTTCCCTTGGCACTGCGGCAGCATTATACGTTATCGCGTGTAACGATATAGGTAGGGTACGTGATCCACAGCCAGCCGCCGTGGACTGGAAACGCGTAGATCGATCGGGCGGGGATCGGACTCGGCTCGCCGAGCCGAATGTGCTCTTGTTCGCCGAGAGAGCCGCGTCTCGCCCATCCTCGGGACGACGACGCGTCAAATTTTCCTCTCGTCTCGGGGGCAACCGCGACTCGCCCGGGTCTGACGATTCGTCCCTTGATTTCGTCGGAAAAAGGGAAAGCCGCTTTCCAGCGAATTATTTACGAACGACTAAAATGGACGACTGTTCCGACGAACCTGCACATTCAGACTATTCGCGAATCATTCACCTACGGATACGTATTAGGGGACTGTTCGAAGTGGATTGAGATCGAAATTGTAGTTATTTGTAGTTTCGGATTCTATTCCGAACAGTCTCGTAATACATATTCTAAATGGTAAATTGCAAATTTTGAATCTCACGAATAGCATGAATCGCACATAGTTTCTCTAATGGCGACGTTTTTCCTCGATTGTTAATTATTCTAATCGGTAGTCGCTCGACCAATTAGTCTTGGCAGCCTCGTATATAGCTGGTTTTATTTTATTTATTCAGAGAGAGAAAAAGATGACTTATCTCTTACGCGCGTCATCCTCTAACAATTTTTTTTTCTCTCAATATAAAGTTGACTTTTCTTCAGTGAGAATGACGTAGATGTTTATCGTTCTTCAATTTTTATCATCCGTCAAAATAATTTTATCAGACTCTATTTAGAGTTGTCTGAGAAAACAATTAGCTTTCTATTTTTATTCTGTCCCCAATTTATAGTCCATTACACTTGTAAGCGATATCTTTTGGTTTTCAAAGAAAAATCGATTAAACATTGTTAAATAATAATACGTTAGAAATGGAATGCGCATACTAATTACACACATCTAATTATACATCTAATTATCTAAAGCAATCTAAGTATATATATATATATATATATCTAATTTATTAAATAACTATTTTCCAATAAAAATAATACAAAAATAAAAAATGCTGGAGATAGCTTTTTTAAATTACTTCAAGATATCCATCGCTCGTATCCATCTCAAAATTGAATTCGCTGGCTCTCTCTCTCGGTTTGCCACCATGTCCACTCTCTTTCCTCGTCGTGTCTCTTCGTGTTTGCTACTTTTAACTATCTTTTTTTTTACAATACTTACAGCGAGGAAGACGCGAGGAAGATACTCGACGCGGTTCGAGGCGATTAGACTTCAGACGGCGGTGATGTCCTCCTCCGAATCCGCGACAGGCAGATCCGCTTGCCCTCCCCTTGTCTCGTCTACATTCTTCGTTCGTGGAGCATCGTTCGTCTCTGTAACAGCACACAGCGCGATTGATCGGACGAGGGTGTGTCGGAAATGAAGGGCGAAACGCTGACGAATGCGCGGGAACCACGAGCTCGTTATTTGCGGATTACTACTGAAAGAGAAACGAGGAGTGAGAGAGAGGGAGAGATCAATAAAGAAAAATACTGTTGTAGGAGTAACGAAAGTAAATTAATGCAAGCAGGAAAGTAGCGACAGAGATAAATAAATGAAATGAATATAATAAAGAATAAAGTTCTATTTTATGAGACCGAGGTTGCGACGCAACGTTGAATAACTGGTGTTGTTTCATCGCTTTAAAACATGCAGTTTTACGGCGACGATCGTGACACTTCCGCCGCGACAGTGAAATTTTTTGTTTCCGCGCTCTCCTTTCTTTTACACATATTAGATCTCGTCTCTCTCTCTCTCTCTCTCTCTCTCTCTTCTCCACTGCCTCGTAACGACACTTCATCCGAGGGTGCATCTCTTCATTTTGATCACCCCGCGGGCAATTTACGGATTCGTTATCCACGAATTCCGCGTACGTAGCTCAGGGAAAGCGAATGCCAAAAGCGAGACGTATATATATATATATATATGCGTTTATTAGAAATTCCGGTCGTCCGTCTGTATATCCGCCTTAACCCCGGCGACAGCGACGTGGAATCCGCACATATAGATATGGATAAAAGATACCGTGAGGAGCGCGCGGGAGAAGTAGATTCCATCCCCGTGCGGACCGGGGAGGATCCGCGGCGGATATACCGCGGAATGGAATAAATCGCGGAACGATGTCTCGTGACGCGCGCGCGAATCGCAGAACGCCGGCCGCGGGTGGTGCGGTGGTGTGCGATCGACGCTCTGTAATTAAAAGAATTCAAGCGCTCTTGAAGATTGTTCTTATCGTCCGTTTCGAAATAACGAATCTCGTTCTATTCTCGTGCAAATTACTTTCGTTCAAGTGGCACCCTTAAATTGGACGTCTCTTTAAGGATTCCAAGAGCGACGGCTCGACGATAGGGCGGACGAACGTTTGCGAATTTTCGTTATTAGAGACAGACACACGTACACACACGTTATATGTGTGTGTATACGCGCGCATATACGTATATGTGCGCAGGTACAGACACACGGACGATCGTTGACCGAGAAACGAAAGGTCAGGGCGTCACTGGCTCGGCTTGGCTGGCTGCACTGCGGCCCGCTGAATTTCGCGGCGCGGACATTTAGGAAATTACCGTGGGGGCGAGGGGTGAGAGACGAGATCGGCCGGCTGCTCGACGAAATATGCATCGTCGGCGCAGCCCGGCACCGGGTGTGCCGAAAAAAAAAAGAAATCCGGATGTCCTACTCGGCGGAAAGAGATTTCGCCAGCCGACATGCGGAATCGATTTTTTTCCTTTACGACGAAAATGTCGGGGCGCTCGTAATTTTCGAGCGATCGAAAATACGGGGGATAGTCCTAAAGGATGCGCTCTTTTCTATCCTTCAAGAAAAACGTTTTAAATATATTTAATATTTTTACTTAAAATATTCCATGAAGAAATGTCTTTACGTAGTTTATGTAGAGGAGCTATATTAATAAAAAAAAAAAAAAAAAAATTTTAAATAACATAAACTTAAAGAAAAAAATGAACGACGCGGTAGTATTCAAGCAATTTCAAATAAAACGTGGGCATTCCTAAGAGCTTTATATTGAAATTCCGTTTAATAGAATTTTAATATAAAAATGCACGCGACATTAAAAATTGTTAAGATAAACGACGTATTTTCTTGATATTGTTTTCGCCAAGAAGAAATCATCTCCACTTCGGCGATTGAGAATACGTCAAGTAGTTCGGGCACACCGTACAGAGAGACTCGATACCGGCATTTCTGAAAGAACCCCCGCGAAAATAGCGCGCACGAATATTTTTCTCTCGCCTCGCGGGATTTTCTATTGCCTGCGCTCGAGAACAAGAATGGAGACCGCGGCATTGTTTGCATCTTCGCTCACCCGGGTGAACGATTTGTACTCGAAGTATTCGTGCGTTCAATTTTATATCGAGGTGTGCGGTGGTGTCTGAGAGACGCGTGTCTCTTCCTCGACGAGATGGGATTTCGAAAATAATTCGCTGAACGTGTCATCGTGGTCTCGTTCGAAAAAAATTGCCGAGAAGCTTTTTTAATAATCCCAAAGGAAGGGACTTTATCAAACGTATATTCGGAGAATTATCATCAAGGAGAAATACCACGGCCACTTCGACGAGTAGTTTTCCCCCACCTTTCCAAGATAGCGAACTGTCGACCCGCGCATTTCGCCGCTGCGGATCAGAAACGCGCCACGAACCACGCGAGAGGGTCAGTCGGACTCGACGCTGCAATCTCGTCCCTATGACAGGGTAAAAGCGAGCGTGTATCGCCGGGTATCATCGGGAGATTATGGATGGCCCATGAACACGCTAACCCAGTGACATCTCTAGGTCAGCTCGACCGCTCGTCGCTCGATCCGCCACCGATTCGCCACCGCGCGTATTTTCAGACCGGCTACGGTTAAGGCCGAGGAAATACCGCAGCCTATTAAGTCCCATAACAACCCCCTTTTGAATCCCGATCGCGAGCGCGAATGGCTTAGGTCCGAACAGGGAGCGAAGAAGTCACCCCCAGCCTCCGTCGCCAGATATTCACAGCGATCTACGGATGAATAAAAAGAACTCTCGATAAATAAATAATAATAATAAAAAAAAAAAGAACGCGATATAGAAGCGAAAATTCCGCTCGAATGCGAAATGAACGAGCGACGTTCCTGAGATGTCCTCTTCGTCCGCGACGAGCGCGACTTTGAAAACCCAACTAAAGGTGCGACAAGGGCGCGAAGAGGGAGCGGAGAGAAGAGATTGTACATCGATAATAAACGTTATCGGAACGACAGACGCATTCGGCGACGACGTCGGCGGCGGCGGCGGCGGCAAATCCTTGACCCGGTTACCCGCGTAAACGAGCCAAATATTGACCTAATCTAACGGTGGCTCGCCGCGCACCGAACGTCCGAGGCTCGTTGCGTTTTGTAGTCGAGCTATCGTTAAACCGAAAAGGTCTCCCTCCTCGTTAACCCTCTTTCCACCTCTTTCTCTCCACCCGCGAAAAAGTTGAGAATTTCGAATACATTAACAGTAATAAGCGGACCGGGCGACGCGCCAACTTTGCGAAAAATTATTGCGATTTATCGCGTAGGCCTTTATCGCGCGCGCGCGCTGTGTGTGTGTGTGTGTGTGTGTGTGTGTGTGTGTGTGTGTGTGTGTGTGCTGAGTATGTTTTATAAGGAATTTCTCTCGTTTCTTGTTTCTCTCTCACTTCACCCGTTTGTCACAAAATGCGACGGGCCGTACAACTGTAAATAATTTTTTCTCGATGGCGAGAGAGAGAGAGAGAGAGAGAGAGAGAGAGAGAGAGAGAGAGAGAGAGAGAGAGAGAGAGAGAGAGGAAGTGAGAGGGACTGGTATCGGGAAAGCTGGTTGATATTTGGCGGGCTGACTACGGGCAATTGGAAATTCGGCCGTTCGTGGCATGCGCGATAAAACGGCGAGACGGTACCGGAATGTACCAGACACCAAGTCCTATTTTCTCTCGCTCTCGGTCTCGTTTCGACGTTTTCAACCCTCTTTCCCGCGCCGAGTGACTCCCGCTTTCTTTCCTCGGGCGATCTCGCGTGGCGAATCAACCGAGTCGGATCAACTCCCGAATGAAACTTCATCGAGTTACTTTTCCTAACGGATGGCTGATGTAGAATGTATCTTGGAGCGAGAAAAAAAACGCTGGCTCGATTAAAAAATGGAAATAAATGCGAAAGCTAGAACGAAAATGGGGTAAAATGAATAAAAATTTTGAAATTAGAAATTCAAACGGCGGATAGAGACGCGTAAAGAGACAGGTTTGGAACTTGAGTATTTTTTAATCTCAGAACATGCCCAGAAGATCAGAAAATCGACGAAGTTAATTGCAAAAGCACGTGAAAAGGAAAGCAGTTTAAAGAAGTTTCGGATGAGCGAAACGTTCTTGCGCATTTATTTCGGTGGAAATGATTTTTTATCAAAGATAAATTCTTGAAGAGCTCAAAACAAGCAAAAAAAAAAAACGATAAAAAAATATCGTTCTAATTAATAAATTATAATAATCATGATATGCGAGTGACAATCTTTCAGCAGTCAAACGCATTTCCATTCGTCGTCCGCGTTTCGGCTCCCGTGATTCGCCTTGATTGCTATTCCGTAGCCTATTCATCTCTTTGTGGTGCCGCATACGGCGAACGCGCGACGATGACGACGACCACGACGGCAATGACACGAGCGTTGCGTCGCGTCGCGTCGCGTCGCGTCGCGTCGCGCCGCGTCGCAGCCGCAATGCAGCGCGCAACCCAGAGAGAAGAAAAATCGTTCGCCGGCCGCCACCGAAACTTCGGTGCCTTCCTTCCTTCCTTCCTTCCTTCCTTCCTTCCTTCCGTTCTTCCTTCCTTCCTTCCTTCCTTTTGCTTTCATTCGCTCTCACCTCGCACCGGTTGCTTCCGTAGCGGCGGCGTAACTATCAACTTTTTTATCGAACTTCTACAACGAAGAAGAAAGTTCTTTTAAATCGGAGATGAACTATTTGACGCATCTTTAGCGAGCAGAAAAACAGTTTAATTATTATTATTATTAGCGTTAGTAGATTAATTCTTTTAATACATTTTTACTAAAAGCTTTTTCTTGTTTCCGCGCGTGAAATAATTTGAGATCGCAGCTAATTTTTCTGAAGAGTTCGTTCGATCGATCGACAAGGCGAGATACAATTGGACGATCGTGCGAATTGTTTATTCGAAAGGTTTTGCGTTCCGCCGAAGAAATTGCGTTTACGACGGACGTAGGGACCTACGAAGGAACGTTCTTGAAACGCGGCCACTCTTAAGTGCTGATTTCATCAACGTCGGAACGTGACTTCGCAATCGTGAGAACGCTTCAAGCGTTTATCCACAAAAGATTCCGAGGAGACTGATGTTTATATCCACATTTTAAACGCATGCGCCTTAATATTTTCTTTTTTTTTTTTAAATCCTTTAGAGAAAAACAATCCTCAAAGATGTTGTTTTCTTTTTTTTTTGAAGAGAGAAAAGAAGAAAAACATAACATAAATCGCTCTTAATATTATTAACGCTCTAGAATTTCCGTTACCGTATCGAGGACTATTACACATGGAGAAAACAATTTTGACCTATTTAATGAACATTTATGAAATTCTGGATGTTAACCGAGAACAATTTGCAAATTGATATTATCCATCTACAAATGAATAATTTGATCGTGACCAAAGTGAAAGTAATTATGACTCGGCAATTCACGGTACAATAAATATGTGATAAAATGTGAATATAATGCGTAGCTTCGTACAATATAACATGATTACAATATTATTAATATATTTTTATATGTAAATATCAATGCGGAAAAAATCAAACGTGACAAACATTTATTATGTAAAATAAACTGAAATTCAGCAAAATTTTACTAAATCTTTACTTCTCTCTATTAATCTCAAATTACAAATTATAACAATTTAATCGAGTTATGTACAAAGTGCAATTTAAAACAGTTTTTCCTTTCTTCTTTAATAACACGACTATTTAATAAAGACACTCCAGTACGCAAACGCAATGATTTTTATTGCATGAATTTTCACGTGAATTAAACTTGCTTTAAAATTGAACTGCACATCTATAGGACTCCACTTTTTAATGACGTTATTTTTTAATGATAGAGCCTTTTAGAGCCAAATTTCTCTCTCCCTCCCGTAAAACTCTTTTCTTAGAAAAAGAAAAAGATAAAGAGAGAAAATATAATCGCCTAGTGTTCCGCATTCTTCATTTTTTAGTGAAGACCAATCGGTAAGGATTCAGATCGTTAATTAAATTAACGATTGACGGTGATCTCTCGCGTCGCATCGATCTTGCGGCGTGTCCCGTCTGTTGAGAAACAATTGGTAGCCGGGACAGGACGGGGGTTGAATCGGTGAAATGCATAATTGTGGAATCGAGCATAGGGGGTTCGGCGCGACGTCACTATTTTTAGTCCAATCCTGATTGGGCGTGCGAACGTGTTTGCGCGTCCGGTGTTTGCTCTCCGCATAAATTTGCTCTTTCGCACTCTCTCTCTCTCTCTCTCTCTCTCTCTCTCTCTCTCTCTATCGCTTCTCTCTGTTCACCCTCGGTCCACCCTCTCGGATCCGGTCGGTTTTCTAACTTTCCGCTTCTCGCAGTTAGGTCAATTTTCGCGCTTTACCGAGCTTTCCGGCACGGCCGAGCGATCCCGATCTGACGTTTTATTTGCGCGGATCCTGTTGACGTTGCGCAAATCGAATCGATTCGAATGAACCCTCCTTTCGCCCTTAGCGAGAAACATTGCGACTATTGCGAGGAGGATAATTCAAAGAGATATAATTGAATGCGCCTAATTGGTATAACTGCGAATAAAATCCAGCATTCTTTTTTTTTTCGTCATTTCTCCCAGTTGGATCGATTTCAACGCGATTTTTTCGGCGTTTTTTCGCGGATGTACGTTGTCACAGGACCAAGGAGCGAGCGAACGAGCGCGAGCGAGCACGAGCGAACGGTCCGCGCTCGTTCGCCCGGTCCCTGGTTCCGGTCTTAATGAACGCGAAACGCGAATCCGTGACTCTCGACGAAGGCAAATTATCCCGGCGATGTCCGAGCTGGTTATAAGTTTAGATAAAAATAGAGAGATACCTCGGATACACGGCGAATATATATACGTGTGTGTGTTAGTATAAATAATAGTAGGACACGATCGAACGTAACGTATTAAAGTATTTACGGAGGTCTGCGGTAAAAGAACGATACGTCCGCCGACGGACGAGTCCTCGCTCCGCGACGCCTCGCGCTGTCTTCCCCCATCGCTCGTTCCTCGAGCGAGGACTTTAAGGAGACGACGGCGGCGGCGGCGGCGACGTCGTCGTCGTCGTCGTCGTCGTCGTCGTCGTCGTATCGCACAAAGCGCCGCACAAATTGGACAGGAAATTAGACCGGGCTCTTCCAATAGAGCGAAAGAAAAGACTCTTTGATGTAAAATGTTTTCTTACCGTTTCGACATCGGCAAAACGTTGCCGGGAACGACGTCATAGTGAGTAAAGGAGGAAGACCAATAAGAGTCTAATGGCTAGCCTTCTATTCGAGAGATATATCGTCGGCGGTCGGTCTTTTGCTGACTTTTATTCTCTAATGGCTAGCCGTCAATTCTCCGAGCAGAAACACCGTCGAGAGTCACTGCCGGGAATCATGTTTATCGCCACCGCGAGGGCCGACACGAAGGACAAGGGAGGAGGCGGGAAGGGGCAGGGGGGAATAGCTCTTTTTTATCTTTTATCCGCTTTACTTGCCGAAGTTACCCTGGAGTTGAGCGCGCGGCGATCGGGGCGCGCAATTAAAGCGCGGTCGCTTACGAAAAAACGTTTCACATTCGCTCCACTTCCATAGAAGAAAAAAAAAAAAAAAATATAGATTTAGCTTTTTGTTCGACGATATAGACACGAGGCGCGCGCCGCATTGTCGGCGGCGGCTTTATCGTCCGCATCTCCGTTCTTGCCCTATTGTTTATCGCTGTCGTCGTTACTTATCATTCTGTTGCAGGAGCTAATCGGATTACGGGCGAACGATCGTGACCTAAAATCGATCGCGTCGTTTCGCGGTACGCTGCTGCATAGCGGTTAATTATTCCACAACGAGGAACGGGGGCGGGGGTTACGGGCGAGGAGGGAGGGTGGATAATGGCGCGGGCTTTAATCGACACGTTATCCAGTATACCGTGTAACGCAAAAAGTTCGCGAAGGTATGAATCGAAGATCTCTTCCTTAACGTGGCGTACGCTTTTAACCCGACAGGTTAAATGAGAAAGAAAAGAGGAACAAATTTAAAAGTGAGTTACAGTATATCGTGTACACATTAAAGGTCCGCGAACGTACAAACCGAAGTCCCTTTTTTTTTCCGATGAGAACCCGCGCACACCTACGTACGAAAGAAAAAAAAGACAGCGTATTGAAAGTCTATAATTTCAAAAGAGTAGGCACTGAATCGACGTATTATTTCATTACACTATGCATGTAAAGATTCGCCAGTGCACGAATCGAGGATTCTCTAATGGCACTTTTACACGCTTAACAGAAGTAGATAAATAAGTACGGAGAAAGAGACTCTGAGATTGTTCAAAAGAACAATCGTGAAGAACACGCACGCGAATGTGTGCTTTCTTACTCTCCCTTTTGAAAAATCTCGCTGTTTTCTAAAATTCACTTTAGATTTCTAATCCGCAACAAAGTTTTTCGAAACGTATAACTTTCACATGAAATTTACGCATATCCCGATTATTTCTTGCGACTTCTCATACACAATCTCGTCACAAATTATATTTTGCTTAAAGCAAACTTTCAGTCGATTCAGAAAAGAGACTGAAATAAAAAAAATCCACACGAAGAAAGGATTTGCAAAAGATGGACGCGAATCTCGTGACTACGATTCTACTGCGATTCGGTCGAAATGGGGTAAAAAGAAATGAGGTAAATGAGAGAAGGGGAGAGAGAGAATTTTTCTGACATCGCGAAGTGAAAATCAGGCTCCGCTTTGCTATTGGTTCCGATCGGGGGCTGCACTCTCGATTTTTCGATTTTAATCGCGGTCGCTCGAACAATCCGGCCGCGGATGCTCGGTGTCAGCCGTCACCCCCGTCAGGCCACCCCCGTTGCAGCTGTCATCTACGCAGCCCCACGCAGATTCACGCAGCTCTCTCTCTCCCGGCACGGCTCGCCACGCTACCATCGCCGTCGCAGAAGACAGCCACGGCCTTCTGCGTCGCGTTTCGCAGCAGGGGCCGCGCGGAGAAGATAACGAACATAATGAGAGGGAGGTTGACACAACGGAGGAAGAAACAAAGTAAGAGGAGGCGAGGCGAGACGAGATCGGAGCGCGTGGAAGCGAGAGACTTTTACGCGAGCCCGCGTAATAAAACGAAAGAGAGAGAGAGAGAGAGAGAGAGAGAGAGAGAGAGAGAGGGGGATAGGGAGGAAAGGAAAAGAGAAAGAGAGAGGGGAATCGATCTTCGGCACATAGCACGGGAGAGGAGAGACGAAACAGAGAAAGAGAGAGAATGACACTTACGGTTTCCCGCGGCGAAGCGGGGTAGCGTCCGTTCGTCGTCGTCCGTTGGCGAAACGTCGTCGTCAGCGTCGACGAGAGAGAGAGAGAGAGAGAGAGAGAGAGAGAGAGAGAGAGAGAGAGAGAGAGAGAGAGAAGGGATAGAAAGAGAGAGAAGGAAAACGAGAGAGCGAGAGCGATCTCCTCCGAGAGTGTCGTAACTCTCTTCGACGTAACTCTCTCGTTTACTCGTGAGCGAGATTGAATCACAGTCCCGAACACCACCACCGCGCGAGAAATACCACCTCCGTGCGCGAACTATTCTCTTCTTCTTTTAGGCCGGCTGCCCGCAGCGGCGAACTGCTGCGGAGGCTGCGAGCCGCTCGCGGACAGTAAGAGAGAAAAAGAGAGAAGGAGAAAGAGAGAGATAGAGAGAAAGGAAGAGCGAGAGAGAGTTCTCTCGAGTGTTTCTTGTCTCGCGTTCCTCTCGCGGTGTTACATCGACGAGCAGGTTGGGTACACCAATCGAGCAGGTCCCACAGCGATGACGATGATAATGCAACGACGTCGCGACGACGACGACGACGACGACGACTACGACGACGACTACGACGACGACGACGGCGACGGCGACGACGATGACGACGAGGGTTGGCAGCGGCGGGACCAAAACGGCGAAGCGCAAGAGGAAAGAGAAGTAGGCCGGTTAACCGTTCAGGCCGCACTGAAGAGTCGAGCGAGCCGCGGGTTAGTGAGGGTGAACCGGCGGGCGGCCTGGCATCCCTCCTCTCTCGCATCCCTCCGACTCTCTCTCGCACCCCCGCGCTTCGCCACCGGCCGAGCACCCTCAATCCTCCCAGCCCGCCACCATCCCGCTGTCGGCCACCCGATCACCCTCGCCGTTCTCGCTCGCTCCCGTTACTCCATTCTACTCCAATCTGTTGGCACGACGGATTTAAAAAAAGGATAGCGGATTTTTGTGATAGTATGCATTAAAATAACAATGCCAAAAATATTATCTACTAATACATTGCAATCAAAATAAAACTATAATAACAAAGTAACATATATGTTATTATATATATATATATATATATCTTAATAATATAATAATAAAGTGGCATAACATATAGTTTATTTTTTATCAGATAATTTATAACATTTAGATATTTAGATAAAAAATAATATATACGTACGAGAATGCGATATGAATAAGTGGAGGAATAATTCTGTCTATTAATATTCATACTCATTAGAGACGACTCTCGAGAGTATAAATGGATGCTAACTGTAAGCGAAATTTTTGCTGGTGGCGCATCCCTTTGATGCCCTCCCCGATAATTTAAATTACATCAACGTTTTTTTCAGTACAAAGAAAAAGCTTACCCACGATCTATTTAATAAAAAACGTTGAAAATTCGTTCGAATAAGCTGAAATCGATAACACGCGTAAACAGATGCCTAATCTCGGCAAAGCAGCGGCCGCTTTCAGAAAAAATTGCATTATAGATTATAACGGAATATTTTATCGTCTAATCCTCACTCTCATCGAGGATTCGATAAGAAAGACGGAAGGTGCGACAATTCTGTCAAAAATAAACAAAAGCGCGTCGAAGCCAAGAGTAATTAATTGCGTTCGGATGTACACTTCGAGCACGCGGCAAATAAATCATCGGGAAGCAGGAAGGACAACAATGTCGCCGGCGTAATTATCCCTGAGACTATCGGGTGCGAGATAACGGGGAAAAAAAAAGGAAAAAAAGAAAGAAAAACAAGAATGGAAAAAAAAAGTGGAAAGGAAAAGATAATACAAAAGAGAAGAAGGGAAAGGGGGAAAAAAAAACAACAATACGAAACAACTAGAGTTTTTGCGTTTCGACCGCTAATAATCGAATAGCCGTCCGATATCGTTTGGCCGATAAGAGATCTCACGAATCCAATAGCAACGATCTGTACAACATTCGTAATTTTCTCAATTACAAGCGGCGTGAGTCTTATCGTACGCGACGCGAGTCGTGCAAGCGTAAGAACAATTGCACAGACACGACTTACAAACGACTTGCGCGTAATTAGTATATCGCTGACGTAATCTTACTGAATGCAGGTACAAATAGGTGCCCAACGTGCGATTCCGAGTACAAGTGATCCACGGCGTTAGACTTGTCGTCTCGTTTAAGTCACAGTCGAATCCACGCCGGAGTCTCTTCGTCTTTCGTGTTTCGCATGCAAAGGTACGTTTTTACGCCCGTTAATTCTGGCACAAGTTTAATGCCAGAACAACGATAGATTCAGCTTTAAGAGAGATATCCTGACCTCCTTTGTCTTCGGAAAGCAGCTAAAACGATCATGTTTTCTACTTTGTGTGTGCAGAAAAATGAAATTCATAGCGTTCGGGCTTATCCTGATCTGTTGCCATGTCTGGGCGATTGAGACGAACGGTAAGTAGTACACCCAGTATTTTTTCTTCTCTAATATTTCTCTACAAGTATATCGAGTAATATATTCTCCAGAAATATGTCGTCCTCGCAGTTATATCATACATATATTTGTGTCGTCTATTTTTATACCATCTGCTTTTAAGCCGCCTATTTTTGAACATTCTATTTTTCAATTGCATCTGTCTGAGGACGGCAATTCCTCCTCATGCAGGGAGGAATTTTTGATAAAAAGATTTTAGGTATTATACATCTAAAGTGATAGTTTATTTATGAATGATTTATTTTCGCGTGAAATCTATTCCTCATTGATATGAATTTTCGCGATTCTACACATCCTTCTGTACCTTGCATATTTTTTTAATTTTTTAATTTCCTTTTTAATATGTTCAAGTAGTTATCAGCACTGTTAGACTCAACATACAAAGTTTTTAAATAATAACATTTGTAATTATGTAATTAATTACACATATAACGTATATAATTAATATCGATTCATATTCATTTCTATCAATGTCTATTACAATTTCTATTTAATTTATTCTTTCTTTCTTTTCTAATTTATTAGAATGAAAAAAAAGAGATAAAAAATTAATTAAACCAAGATTAAAATTAAAATTAATCTGCATTGATAGAAATGGACGTTACTGATCAAAAATAAAAAAAAAATGTGAATGTGAAATGTGAAAAACTTATGAATAAATATTCTTATTTCTAATTATACAAATTTGAATAGATATAAAGAGTTGAACATATTAAATGCAATATTCATTAATGTTAAAATTTCATTAAAAATATATTGTTTAATGTTCTTATATCACGCAATGTTTAGTTGAGTTGGCGAAAAGAACGAAATTGGAACAATTTCTCGATGGATTTAAGACCACGTTACGAAATGGAGATTCCAAGCTTGGAATTCCGGTTCTTGATCCGTTCACTCTGAGCGAGTTGCCCATCAATCTTAATCTAAGTGACATCAAGTGCGTCGAGTGTGTTTT
Source organism: Pogonomyrmex barbatus (assembly GCF_055798465.1). Lineage (NCBI taxonomy): Eukaryota > Metazoa > Arthropoda > Insecta > Hymenoptera > Formicidae > Pogonomyrmex > Pogonomyrmex barbatus. The sequence continues at coordinate 14,509,478 of NW_028297098.1, forward strand.
TTAATTTTTTAATTTTTTTTAGTAATATTTTTAGACTAATATATTTACTTATAGAAAATATCACCACAATTATAAATTTTTAATTAATATCTTCCGTTTTACTGTCTTCTAAATTAGTGCGATATATTTTTATTGCGAATTTTTACGCACGTGACTTAAAGGAACAATTTTCCAAGGATGGATAATTGGTCAAGTCATATATGTTAATTTATCATGTTACACAGACATATGTCACTTAATATATTGTGAACGACACCTTGTTATCAGGCGTCATAAAAAATGAAGTAGTAAAGTTGGGTAATGATCATCGATAATAAATCTTTATTTTTTCCGGCATATTCACAGATTTCAGGGGGTTGTGACAAATGCCAGGGTAGATGGCTTGTCCGAATACACAGTCAACAGCGCTAACTTTAAAGTAATTGGTTTGAAAATGAATATGGATCTCACCTGGCCATTAGTAACGGCGAGTACTAATTACACCATGAAAGCCAGCGTTGCCGGCGTCGATGTTTATGGAACCGGAGACGCAAAGTGAGTATTTGTTTCTTCCTGGCGAATCTAATTATTCATGCAATTTTAATCGCGAATTGGCAATTTTCCGATACGCGAGAAATCTCATTACCAATTTTTGCACTTTCATTTATCTATCAATAAAGAAATATAGAAAATTGAAAAGTTAAAATTCAGAAAAATTATTGTAATCTAATAATTTCTATTATTCCATGTCGTAATTTTATTATATAACTATAACGATATATTATGATTATCTTTATCGTATATATCGCGATTAAAATATAAAGTAACATTATGATGATTATATTACTGTAAGCGAGATCGCTAATTTTCCCTCGTAAACAACCGTCGTTTTTTTTTTCTTTTTATTCCGCTTCGTCTATATTTAACTACAATGCTTGAAATATGCACGTGAAAAAACGGGAGCTGGGATGACTGACAATGAGTCAGCCATTTTTCATTCAGCGCTTTCGCGACTTTATCAGGCAATGCCAGTTTGCGACAAAAGCGCGTTATTAAATCGTGACTGGATTTATATGCTTCGCGCGAAACACGCGATCGCGTCGATCACGTTGAGATTTCTTACGGTGGTCAGACTCGACCTTAGCAAACGCAGAGCTTAATTGAGATTGCTTCGAGAAAAATTTAAACGACGCATTTTCTATATATAAGATATTTTGACATTTCGTCATTGAATTGAATAATTGAAATTTATATTTTGAAGATCGAATAATTCTTTTACTTAGTAATTTATCATTTATTTAAAACTTGAGACAATTAATTATTGAAATATCAAATATTTCTCTAATAATAAAATTACTTTTAAAATTATATATTTATCGATATTCGACATCTTTTCTTAAATAAAAGTTGATTTAGAAGATCATAAAGAGAGATTAAGACTAAAGTAATACATTTAATATATTTAATTTCCACAGTATGGTCGCACAAAACTTCAATTTTGCCACTCAAATTGCCTTCTCATTAAAGGGTAATCATATCCAAATTAAATCAATATCCACGAGAATTTCTTTAGGAGGATTCGACGTAAGTAATTTAACTATAAAATTGTTATATTTTCTCTTTCTGTTCGATTTGATTCTGAGAAGATTTAGCTATTGCATATAAAATAAAAGTTTTATATTAAGAATCTGTAGAAATTTCTGAGAAAATGTAAAAAATCCAAAATTATTCAATTTCTATTTATTTTTTTTCATGTTAACATAGTTATTTTTATATTACAAATTTTTTCAATGTTATTCTTGTATGAATTTATAAAATTATAAAAATAATTTAATATTAGTTTTGCTTGTTTTAATCAATTTATATCGTTTAAAAAATCGCCATTTGTACAATATTAAGTTAACATTGTCGTGTCTTACCCTTCAACATGTGTATATAAAAAGAGACAATCAATCTACACCACTAGTCATAGAAATATCGATCACAAATCTCTCACAAATAGTCGTTATTAAAAATACTCAAAAAATCTATAAATAATTTATCTAAAAAATTATTACTGAGTTTCCAGAATCTTTCTGATTAATAAGTGTGTGTTTATACATTATATAAATTATATTTATTAATATATATTATACAATATATATTAAAATCATAATATAGATAGTAAATAAAATTAGGCAGTTAGAAAAAGAAATTATGATTGAAAAAATGATCAACATAATGGTGAAAGTTGATTTACTTTTCTTCACATTATATGTTTACTGTAATTCTGACAATTAAAATTATTGAAATCCAACGTTTCAGATGCAACGATCCAATAGAAACTGCTCGAATCAATTTTACTTTTTTTTATTCTTTAATTAATTCGATTCGAATGTAATTGTAATTAATTTTTTGCTATTGGTTATTATTGCTTTTAATTATTTCTAACTAATTTTTTTTTCATTGCAGTTCCACGTGACAGGCCTTTATGATAACGACGAAACGTCTGCAGCATTGAGCAAGACTATTTCCGAATTGATGCCTCAATTCATCAACGATTATCAGAAGACAATTGTTGATACTTTTAATGGTATCGTGACAAAGATGGGTAACGAAATATTGAGCAAAATAACGTTTAAAGATTTGATGAAAATGCTAGGTCTGTAGTTTCTTTTGTCATCGACGTTGTTTGAGTCATTATTTTGTACAATTGCGATCTCAATTGGTTAAATGATAAAAGTGAATAGTGAATGCACTTAAAGAGTATTTATTGATAGCACGTCAAGAACTAAAAAAAATCCTTAACGAAGTTTGTTGTAATCTTAATTAAATAAATTCTGTATTGTAAGAAGAGAAAATACGTTTTTCTTTATAATAAGATTTTAGTCCTTGTGTCATTTTCATGTTAATATTAAAAAAAAACATATTATTTTCTATGCGTATGATAAAGTATAAAAAAAAACGAAAGAAATATATTTATATAAATTTATTATCTTTTACATAAAGTAATTTTTCTGAAAAATCAGATGTGTAAGCATATTCTTCCCTTCCCCCTTCTCTTCCGAGAAAATTTTGAACGATTCCTCTGATATGATTTGCATAAAGAGAAAATTGCTATTTGATTTATTTTATCCAAACAGGAAGAAAGATAAAATCTATAATTGAGAAAGAAAAAGAAAATATCTAAACTTCAAAACTAATCTAATCTTTTTTTTTTTAGTGCGTATTACGTTACTATATACTACATACTCTCTCAATTTTATCGTACAATCTTAAATTAAAACAATATCAGCGATATTAAATCGAATTATTTACTCATCTGTGTATTTATTTCAATTATACGCGTATCTACCGAGATGCCAAAATAATTGTGTATTTATCGTATCTTCCCATCATCAATTTACAGTTAAATAATATAACAAATATAACAAATTTGTAATATTATCTGTAATATTGTTTGCAACATTGATGTGTGCCAATGTAATAAATCTTATTGGTAATACATTTTCCCTATTTAGCAGATTTATTCAAACTATAGTTCATGAAAATAATTTTAATAAAAATTTTTATGTTTTTATACAAATATAAATTGCTTGACATTACTAGAGCAGTACAATTTATCACTCGTGCATATAGAAATAAATTTCAGTTTCAATATAAAGAAAACATTATAATAATATGAAATATCCTTCTTATCTTATTCTATACGCGTGAGAATGAACATGCACGAGTTAAAAAAAAAATTCCTACAATTTTTAGCTTCCTTCAAAATCAACAAGTTTTATTCCTACGTTACGTTATTTAATTGCGTTACAGCGTAACAAGCTGACTTATAATCTAATCTCCAATCTAATCTCTAATCTCGATAAGATTTGCAGGAGTCGTTAGAAAAAAAATCAAACACACCAAAATAAAATTAATTCTGATTATATAATTATATTTAATTTTTTCTGACTACACCATCTGGAAATTAGCGTAAACGATCTATCTTTATTTTTTGATTGTAACTTATTATCTCGATAGAACTTTTAAAAAATTGTGCTAAAAAACTGTGGCTAAAAACCTGTGTATCTTTGTTTGTTTCGAGAAGCAATAGCTTAATCAAAGATTATGTATGATATCACAATCAATAAAATATATAGATATGTAGTTCAACGATTTGATAAAGAGAAGTCTATAAATATGTTCATACTTTTTCCGAATCACAGATTTGTTCGTGCTGTTTAATCACAAATTACGCGACTTCGGACGAACACTGACACAGAGTAATTTACGACGAGCCTCACGTAATTATAAAGTACAATTATTTTAAGCCTTGCGAGCGTGAGAAAATATTTACAAATACAATTCTAAAACGAGTGTAATCTAGTAATTTATGAATATATTTCCTTTTGAGTACTATATAGTGATTTATAACTTTTGTGCACAATTGTTGAATATTCGAAAATTTATAAAAAATGCTTTTGACGATTGCAATGCCCTTTTACGATAACAATTCGCGATTGGCCAGTGATAATAATAGCGGCAAAATTTATTAATTTTAAGATCGATACAAGACTATGGATTGGAAGTAATTAAATAGATCGTGCTTTCTACTTTATGCAGAGAAATGAAGCTGATCGTGGCGCTCGGGCTCATTTTGATCTGTTGCAATGTCTGGGCGATTGAAATAAACGGTAAGTAGATATCTATATTTCTTCACGTATGTGTGTATGTGTTCTTATATTCCTTTATGTTCCTCTGGAGACACTATGCTATATTTTTCTAGAAATATAGATCGTTCTTACAGAACAGATCTTTGTATCTATTTTTGTATTGGCTATTTTTGGACAATCTATTTTTAAGTCATGTATTTCAAACATTTGATCCCTAGAAGACATTCTTGATTGACAGTTTTTTTTTTTTGTAAGGATACATGTAGAGTGTCCCTTTTGACAGACATGTTAATTCTGTGCGGTCTCTTCTTTAATATTTAAATTATTAAATTTATTAACATTTGCCATTAACTTTCTTCTACCTTAACTATTTTTCCTACTCTCATGAGATATTATGTATATCATTAGATATATGTATATAAATCGTCCAAGGCTTTCGTTTGTTTACGTAAGCGTTGATTACGTATTACGCACAAGTTTTTATTTTTGTTCGCAGGCAAGTATGACGGTGATAAGCTGAAAGGATTCCTCGAGAAGGTAAAAATTTTAATAAAAACTGGAAATGAAACACTCGGAATTCCAGTTCTTGATCCGTTCACTCAGGACCGCTTGGAGATTAACATTAACGAGGACGTAAAGTACGAGTTACACTTTTTTGTTAACTAAAATGTCTTATACGCGATATAAAGAAAATTGCTACGTTTTGTAATAATTCTATAGATAAGTACTATCATTCATGTCTTGTTACGTTTAGCTTTTTTTAATTTGTAGTTATAAATCCATAACTTTCGCTTTTAGCAAAATTATGAAAAACTAACGATATTGTTTCTTTTTATAACAATGAGTAATAATAATTCACGCTATGTTACTTAAACGAGAAGAACAGAGCGTGCAAGAGATCAAAGTACTGTAATTGATCAATTTAGTTAAAATTTACTTATGTTTCTCATATTCTCAGCTTAAACGGACTTTTGACAAATATCAACGTAAAGGGCTTGTCTGAATATGACATTAACGCTGGTGACTACAGCATAAAGTTGCCTTTAAAAATAATTTTAACTGTTAATCTTTCGTGGCCATTGATAACCGCAAATACTAAGTATAATATAAAAGGTAAAATCGACGATTTTGAAATTTATGGCGACGGTACGATAGAGTAAGTATTCGTTCCTCGACGATCAAGAATCAAGTTGAATTTTGGGAAATTTCAAAATATTCAGATACTTTCAATTAATTCTTATCAAATGTAATGTTTCTATTTTTCTACTTTTTATTATAATAATATTCATTATTTACAAATTCCAAGTAAATACTTATATTGTAAAAAGTTAAGGCCGACGATATATTCTATTCAATTTTTAGTATGGCTGCACGAGGCTTCGGTTTCGACACGGAAATTCAACTCGGAATAAACGGCCAACATTTTAAAATAAATGATCTAAAATTGAAGCTTGATTTGGAATTATTAAATGTAAGTAAACAGATTACAAGAATCCCATTATCCCTTTCCTTTTTTTCTTTTTCCTGTGATCAATTATTGTTATTGCATATGAAATTATATTTCGAAATTTTGCAATAAATTTTCGAATAGTTTTTAAACGAAATATTTGAATATTTTCTTATTTGGATAAATTTCATTCATGTTTATTGAATGTTGGTCGAGAATTTATTTTCATAATTTTATTTTGTTCAAATAAAATTGAAGATGCAAATTAAGAATATAATTTAAATTTCATATTACGTATATTTTTTTATATAAATCATATATCATGATATTTATAAAAAATATTTTTATATAAGAATATTCAAAATTAAAATATTTAAAATTCGATGTTTCATATCTAAATTATTACTCAAGAATTAATCTTTTATTTTTAAGTAATTTTTTCATTGCTTAATCATTCCTAATACAATACAATTTAATTTTCAATTAATCAATGATTCTTTGCTACTTTTAATATTTTATTCCTAATTTTAATTTTTGTTTCTCTTTTCATTTCACATTTATTGATAAGTTTTTTTATCACTTACAGCTTCATATAACAGGACTTTATAATGACGAGGAAATATCCACAATACTAAGTGCTATAATTTCCGATATGGCATCCGATATAGTAAGGGATGCCTCGACCGCGAGCAAGATTATTCCATTTGTCCAAAAAATCCTTGACGATTTTTTGTCTAGTAAGACAATTTCGGAAATATTGAAAATAATAGGTGGTGGTCTTTATAATATCGACAGACAGGTTGTAAAACATTTGAAGATTTGAGATTTATATATTCTAAAAATAAGAAAAAGAATAAAAATTTATCTCTAAATAAATCGGTAAAAATATGTTATTTAAAACATTTCCTTTCTTCTATAATTATAATATTTTGTACATTAAAAGATTTCTTATATTGTCAAAAAATTAAATATTTTTTGTTTCATATAGCTGTTTCATATAATTGTTTTATAGTTTAACATAACATAATTTTTAAAAATTTGATAATTAATTTGATAATATAAATAATGTTTTTTTATAATTAATTTTTAATTTAATTTAATTTTAATATAATTTTTAATGAATTTAATTTCTTGCTTATATTTTTTAAGCTAACTAAATTAATGTTATAAGCCATTAACTTGATTTAATTAAAAAAAATTAATTTTATAATGAATAATATGTTTGTAACAATTACCTTATAATTGCTCCGTCGTCATTCTTTTACATTTCGTTTTTTTCTTTATGGTTGTCCTTTTATGGCATTTTCTTGACGCACAAACGCAAAAACACAAGGCCTTTTTTTTAACTGAACTTTTTGTATTCGTTTATCTTTTCTCTTTTTTTCACACATTTTTTTTTATCTTAGAAGTGAATGAATAAAAATTTTAGCCAAAAAGAATGAGGTTATGGTTAATTCCGATTGCAAGCATTGGTCACGAAAATATAATACTGCATATGGCATACTTCCTGACGTCAAACTGGTACGTTTTATCAAAAAAAAATCAATACGAGGTAAATCGACATAAAGGTAAATCGACATACGAAAATTCTATCCGTCCGATATTTGCCGTGAAATAAGCGCAAACGAATGCCGAATGGCGGAGCAAGAATTTAAAAGTCGCGCGGCCAATTTCACGCTCCAGGAACACTCACATTCAGATGCTGCACCTGTTGCTCCCAAGTGCACCCTCGCGCACTTTTCGCGCCTCAGATAGCAGATAGCGCACGTTCGGTTTTCTATGCCAATTGCGATCTTGAATTATAGACTGCATTCGCTTTCGCATTCGCTCGGCTCATTACTATTGAAATAGTACAATTGTTCATTTTAGACGCTGTAAGCAAATGTAAGCATTTAGAGCATGAAAAACAAATAGAAATTAATTTCAACAACCCGAGTCTCGATCCTATTGAATTTTATAGATAACAAAAAAGAGATGTAACTATCATATAATCTTCTGTATTATTTTAATTAAAATTTATTCAATTCATTTTATTAAAGTTATCATTTAAAAAAATAATATTGACTTACAAAACAATTTTCTTACGAATGTATTAGAATTTGCAAAATAATTTTCTTATGTGCATAAAGATAAGATAAATAAGATAAATTTCTTAATTTTTTTGAAAGATAATTTCCACAGTATAATGTATAATGTATGTCTATTTCCGATTAATTTTAATTTCGGCTTAATTTACTTTTTAACTCTTTCTTGAAGAAAAAGAAATATTTGTAGCATTTTTTCACTATATCTATATTATGACAAAATGCGAGATCTACCTTATCGATGGTAAGACTAGCATCGTTGTCCAGCTTTATCAATAGGGAGCGAACAATCGGACGGGCATTAGTCAACGGCGAATAGATGATAAATCTGTCGCGGTTTTGCGTGATCCGTCTGGAGTTTATCGCCACGTATCACACATCGGCTTTTCCTGCCAAACGTAGTAATCATGATTCTGCTCGAAATACACAACAGGATACTCGAGGAAACATTGGCGAATAAAATCAAGAATTCTCTATCGGGGTAAGCGTCCTGCGATTTTCTCGCTTCGGGAATCCCGGTGACCACCGCATAATCTAACCTCAATCTGCAGGACGGATGGGCTCCAGGGCGGTGCCGCATTTCTTTATGAGAAATTTCTACTTCCTCATATGTCTCATAGAATTTAGAGACTTTACTCTTTTAATTCCTCTTTTCTTCAGCTATTTTTTCCTACTTGATGTCGCTTTTCCATTTTGAGATCTTGCCTTTGATGTTTTGCATCAAACATTCTTTTCTCATCGTTGATTTTATGAAATTTTTGTTTTTCGAAAGAAGCCAAAATTTAAATTTTGCCTAATCTCGTTTTTTTTTTATATTTTCTATTATATTAATTTGTCTTTGCTTTGCGTTATTTTCTTTAGGAATTTATTCTTAAAACGTTGCTCTTTGTGTTTTTTCCTGGTTTATTCAGATCTGTCATGTTTATAAAACCTTTCTTAGTAATTTATTGAAATTAAATTTTCATCTCTTTGATTTGTTTTATCATCATTTCTTTCTACATTGTGATTTTATTTTGAAATCTTTTTGTCTTTTATCAAGAGTTCTATTCATCTAGAATTCTTATCTTATTTTTTTCACTTTCTACTATATTTTATATTTAAATCTACCACAATTATAAAATCTTGTCAAATCAATAACCTTATAATAACTTTTCTAACGATGTGTTTTTTTGTAGACACAAGCAGGAGTCAACAGATGTAGTTATAGCAGACTTTGATGGTGTGTTGTTTCACATTTCGAACCTCAGTGGGGACAAGTCAAAACTTAGAGTAAGCAATTGTAGAGTAATCATTGTTTATTTAATGCATTTTTTAAGTAATATTCATTAATTCTCTAAACTTTTTCTAAATATTGTGCTTTTTTTATAGATTAGTATTCTGCTCAAATTTTATAAACAGTTACAAGAGCATGGGGCGGACGAGTTGCTCAAACGAGAATATGGGTTTCATCTCATTGCACCAGAGAGCGGTTAGTTTTTTGCTTTAAATATCTTGCAGCTTTTGTACAAATAAAAGTAATTAATCACTTTAGATCGTTTATCACTTTTACAGGTTATAATGTATCAGTGCTGATAGATTTAGAGAAATTACCAGAAGATTGGGAAGCTTTAGTGCGAAAAGTTGCTCTATTAAAGAGGCATTGCTTTGCCAGTGTCTTTGAAAAGTACTTTGACTTCCAAGAAGAGTATTGTGATTCTCCAGGCAGACCAGTACAGAAGAGAGCTGTAATCCAATATCGAGATGAAGAAACAATGTAAGAATTGTACATGAGATGATTTAATTATTTTTATAATTATTATTGTTATTATTAACTTTTTTAATTCTCATGAAGGTATGTAGAGGCCAAAAGTGACAGAGTTACAGTAGTATTCAGTACAATATTCAAAGATGAAGATGATATGGTCATTGGTAAACTGTTTCTTCAAGAACTAAAAGAAGGTAGACGAGCGAGTCATACCGCCCCGCAAGTCTTGTTTAATCACCGCGAACCACCCTTGGAGTTACAGGATTCCGAGGCGGCAGTCGGAGATTGCATTGGTTACATCACGTTCGGTAAAAAGAATTAAAAATTCAATTTTTAAGCATTTATCAATTTGCCTTAATATGACTCTAGATATTTTTCTTCATTGCTAACACTTATCTATGTAACTTATTATTCAAATATTCCATGCTAATGTCACCTATCCATATAATTTTAATATTTTATATTTTTATTTTATATTTTAGTACTATTTCCACGACACACCAATCGAGAAGCTCGTGACAACACCATCGACTTGATACATATGTTTAGGAATTATCTGCACTACCACATTAAATGCAGTAAGGTTTACATCCATTCGAGGATGCGTACTAAGACCACGGATTTCCTTAAAGTGCTGAACAGAGCGAGATCTCAATCTAAAAGTACTGAAAAGAAGACTATCACGTAAGTTTTTAATTGCTAATCCACACATAACACATAAACGACAAAAAAATTATAAACTGATTTGAGAACTATTTTAAAATATTTGTTCGTAATTCTACGATTACTTGATAAATTACTATAAATTTCTTATCATATCATTGCAATTCTTATTATGTCTTTGCATCTGTATTAGCCTTGTTTCTAGAAATTTTAAATCAAATCCTTTCCGTTTCAACATTCTTTTTGCACAAGGTTAAACAAAATTATAATTATCCTTATAGTATTTACTCAAATTTACTGTATTATTTATTTGAATTTTTATTTTTTACAGAGGACGAACATTTATTAGAAAAGAATGAATATGCTATAGGAGCAAAAGTGTAAACATTTTTAAGAAAAGAGAGCGAAGGATTATTGTACGGCTAACTGCGATCGGGAACGTCCTGCGAGCGAGATTTCTCGCGAAAATATTCTTCGATTCGCGAGTTAAGCGAGTTAAGTGCTTCGGATTTTTGAGTTTCAATCTGTCTCGAATAGTGCCCTATATTTCGGAAAGATGTAGCGCCGCATTAAGTGAATGAGGAAAAACGAATGTTTCGCATCGGATCGCACAACGCAACAACGTCTTGTTTATTGAGAAAGGGATATTCGAAGACGCCATAGTTGCATCCGAGCACATTGACAGTTATTGCGAACGTTGTTTTACTAATTTTTACAGTGATCTAATATTTAAATATAGTATCGCCGATACTTGAAGAAGTATTGGATTCGATTGCACATTATGCTGACTGTTACCTCGAACAATTTATTGTACGTTGCAATATACCCTGAACTATATATCTGGCATTTTGGGCGAGTACATCGAATTACACAGCGTTATGGTGGTATCTGTTATGAAATCACGAGATATCGTTAATAGAGCGTAAAAATATGTTACGGACTTTCAATTTACTAAATCTGTGATTACACGTCGCAAAATTTTTCAAGTAATATTCTTTAAATCGCCAGAAGTAATTAAACTGAGAAATTTAATAAGGCAAAGATAGTAATTAACTTATTATTGTTTATTTACTTTTCTCATTGCATTTTGGCTTGATAGGCAGACCATCAAGCAAATATCGTTAATTAACGCGATCGTTCCCTTTTTCGATACTTTTATCGTCTACTTAATGACTATACATCCGATTATTGTGAGAGATAATAAAAACGACATTAACAATCTACAAAGTACTTTCATACCTATAGTATTGATCTGTAATCAGTAAGCGGCGTAAAATAGGGAGTGTCGGAACATGCCGTTCAATTAAGCAGCCACGCCTAGCACTCCGACACATTGACTGCGCGTCTCTTCTACAAGTCAGAAGTATCCTGTCGAGAAGGATATACAACCGAGGAAACAAATAACGTTTCTCACATAGTTAATTAATTAAAATCACGGATTACAGATTCGAGGTTCTATCCTTTCGGATAAAATCCGAAAAATTTCGAACAAGAAACTATTCGGAGTCTCGTTTGAAACATTCGAGAGCCGAATTTTAACGTTTTTACTAAAGCACAATGGAGGAGACGACGCTGCCGACGTACTCGTCCGTGTCTCCCAGCTCGTCGAGCGAGGTCTCCACCAAGGACATGGAGGACACGGTGCAGCAGTTGCTGGAAAACGTGGTATTCCTGGACATTCGCGTCTGGCAACTCGCCGGCATCGTTCTTTCCATTTTGCTGAGCATAGTCATCGGGCTGTGTTGTTGCATTCGTTTCCGCGTACCTAGAACGAAGCAAGAGATCGAGGCGGACTATATTCGTAAGAGGATCACCAAAAATTTTCGGAACGAACTCTCGAAGATTAGCAACACGGAGATGGACGAAATGGATCTGCAGAAAGGTAATATCGCAACTATCCTTTCAAAGATCTGTAAAGAACTGTAAAGATTCAATGTGATGTAATAATTAATCAAGAAGAAAGGAAAGAAGATATATAGACAATAAATATTTTAAAATTTGTTATGAATTAAATCAAACGGAAAGAAAACAGGAAGACCGGTAATTTCCGTGGGGAGAAAAAAAACATATCCGATTATTTTCACAGAAGTTTCAAAGATTAAAACAAATGAATTTATTTCATGTAGTTTTTGCATTGGGATAAATCTTCACGCGAATCTTGGTTTGCATATGCCATCCTTTCTCTTTCGTCTTGACATAATTTCTGAGATGTTTTAGAATACTGTGGAAGCTAAACTCGCTCTTCGCATCGCAGCTCTGGACAGAATCCGAAGCGAGTATGAGGGGGATATGTCTGCGATAGCGAACGAGTGTGCGGAAATGGTGCAGCGGAGCGCCCGGCAGGGCTTCCGGTCCAGATTTAACGCCGTGTTTGGCGGGACGCGCGTACGTTTCAGTCAGCACACAGGATCGAACGCTGTGATCTAACGACGGCGAGATTTGTTCTCCAACATGTCGTGGTCTCGAGGCGGTGGCAAAACAACCCTCTCTTGGAAGTGCGTGTCTGCGACTTCCACGCGCAACTTTAAGAAGATGTTAAGAAGAGAAACGCGAAGCGCAAGAGAAAAATAAGATACACGTATACTAAAAGTAGGGTAATATAAGTGTGATAAAATATATTCGCTTTCTCTTAATAACTTCAACACGAAGAAAAATTTGAAAAAAAATTTGATATAGAGATACCGATGGTCGATGGTTTTACCAGTTTACGCGAGGAATAAACGGCGAGCAATAAATTGCGTAAACGCTTTCATTGACTAAATATAATCTTTATTTCATAGATATATTTTACACAAAAATTTATTTATTTTAGCATGCAACAGTGATCTATTAGCAACGATTAGTAATGCTTCAGAAAGCACTCCACGATGTGTTACAGTATATTCTTTTCCTTTTTTTTTCTCTTTTTATATCCTGTCGATATCGCTATCGATTAAGTTCTTTACATCGATTAATTATTTGTACTCTCTCGTTAACCGCGCTTATTTTAATATCGCACATCGATTGATCTTATTTATCTATTTCATAGAAGTCGTTGAATTATAGATCTAATGATTAATGATAATGCTAGGAACAAAAATTGTAATTAATAAATTATATTATAAAAAATAAAAAAAAGTCAAGCGCTCGTAAAAAATGCGAAGTATAACATTAAAGAATTTGTTAAAAAAAAAACAAGCAAAACATCTCTCGCGTTCTTTTTCTGCTGCTTGTAATATTCTCACTTCTGTAACGTAAATTGAAAAATAATCTCAATCGATCATTTCAATGATCGACGATTCTTTAAAGAAGTTAAAATCGAATTAAAAGAGGGAATTTTACAATTATTCTAAGCGCATGCGAAGAATAAAATTAAAATTAAATACGCGTTCGTCGATTAAAATTTATTGACGAAAGCAGGTAAAGAAAAAAAGGAAATTCGACAAAATAAAGGACACAACGAAAGATGCATGTTTACGAAAATGATTTATTAAAATCGGAAAGCATACAAGAGATGGAATTGTTGCTCGACGAACGATAGCTTTGATTCTGTCGTTGTAGCAACAGTAACATGTCACTCTCTGTTGTACGATTCCGTAAAATGGGAGGGGGAGGGGGGAAAAAAAAAGAAAAGGTACCAAGATCGTCGATTAAGAGAATCGCGGCGAGAAACGAATCCATCAACTTACTAACGGGGTCTGAACATATAACAGTCAAAGCGACTCGTCGTTTTGTCTCGCAAATAAAAACGGCCGCTTGGATGGTCAACGCAGAATCAAATGTGGGAACGAAGAAAGAAAACGGTAAAAATAAAAAAAGAAAAAAAAATGTTAATATGCGTTTCATTGCGACGGTCATCGTCTGACAATACCAGATCTCGCGTCGCGATGCACGGTTTCTCCATATCTCGGTACAGACACTGACGGCTTCCTGACAACCGTTCCTGACCACGATTCGAGGACAAGATCGATCCTCGCTCTCTTCTCGCGTGATCTTTCCACGCGATAGCGTACACGTAACAAAATAGATGACATATATCTTTATCTTTTTCCCAGCGTATCCCGATCGACTTTCTTCCATGGAGAATTTCAAGGATCGAGACATACGACTATTTCCTCTTCTCTCCGTTATATTTTTAATCTTACGTAAAGCTTTTTTTTTCGACATTCCATTTTCTATGTGTATCTCGAAAAAAATTATGATTGCCATCATCGATGACGTTCATTTGTGATTAGGGAAATTCGCCAAAGAAAACTCCAATTAATGCAGAAATACTTATTATGTCTGATCGTTAGACGCTTAGATTTTATAATGTCTCTTTTGAATCCTTACATTCTAGAATCTTCAAAAAAATGCTCGATTTCATCTTGGAATCTCGCATCCTCGCGAAGTAGCCTGGATCCTTACGCTCTAACGTTCAAGGACATCACCTTAAATTTTAAAGAATCTCTGAATCCTTATGTTCTAAGATCTTTGCGTACTTAGATTCTAAGGTCTTTGGATCATTAGGTGTTAGATTCTAGGAACTGTGGATCCTTAGGTTCTACGATCTTCAGATTTTTGGATTATGTAATTTTTGCGTTTCAGTTAAATGTTCTAGAAATTTTTGGAATAATACTTTTATATGCTCAATAAAAAAAAAAAAAAAAAGAAAAAAAAGAAAAAGAAAAGACGGACTGAGCAAAATGCAAAGAAAACCGAATATTTTTTTTCTCCATTAATCATGATCAATGGAAGTTTGAAATGATACAAGGTTTTGGCTCTAGAATGTTCGGATATCTTTGAGATATCTCCTAGAGCGTTGTAAAACCCATGGGGATTACATACGTTGTTCTCTTCGAGCGAATTTTCGAAAAATACGAGGTAAAAGCGTGTTATATGAGAAAGGAACTTTGATCGACTAGAGGATCCGACGACGTAAAAAAACGTCGTATGTGTATGTTAATAAACACCATACATTTCTCTTCGGCAAGTTGAAATAACTAGGAGATTGTTTTACATTACAAAAGTTACAGTGCTTTCTGTAGAGAAAGAGAGAGAGTCAGTTTGGTTCCTTAGAATTTTGCTTAATATTGATACATTCCCAATGTATGAATCTTGAACAATTATATCTTGACATTATGTCAAAACTGTTAAATGTTTGAAAACCTATCCGGAACCAAACTTCATGATTCATGATTCTACGCACGGAAACTCGTTAGAGGACTATTGTGAAAATATCATGCATTCGAATGCGTGTTCACATTACCGAGGCATGCATCTTTTCGACAATGAGAATTTCGTAATTGCGAAAGTTACAACTAGTAACAGCTCGCGTTTAAGCGAATATATTAATATAGATTTCGCGAGATAATGATGAATTTCAGGATTCCTCTAATTGATGAAGACTGGCCGGAAGTGAGATACATAGAAAGAGAGAGAAATACATATGTATATATAAGCAAAGAGAGACAGGAGGGGGGGAAAGAGAGAGAGAGAAAGACAGAGAGCTCGCTAAGAGGTAAGAGAGGCATATCTCTTCATAAAACAGGTCGAGATGGCGTCGCGACGCACAACGTCGACAGCGACGACGGTGGGCGTCTATGCGTGCCTTCACGAGATTTTATTCCGCCACCATGAGAACTTCATTTTCGGGCTGAGATACTGGAAGCTGATGACCGAATGCGGAATCAGGGCGAGTATCGGTAGGAAGCTGCCACAACTGCGGCTCTTCGGCTCCTCGTCGCTCTGTACCGTCGTCGTCGCTGTCGTTTTGCTGGTAGTGGTGACGGTGGTGGTCGTTGTCGTGGTGGTCGCCGTTGGCGTCGAGTACGGGTATGGCGTTGACAGGGGATTGCATGTGATATGGATGTCTTCGGAATTCCATTTGTTTTCGCATGTGGTGTTTTCGCATGTGGCGACCGAGTCGGCGTTCTTCTCCGCGAGGCTTCTCCTCTTCTGTTTCTTCTCCGCGGCAACGCTCACGTATCGTACAACGCCATTTCTCTCGGTAGCGCCGCTACCATCGCTGTTGGCGTCGATCTCGCACTTGAGAGACGGACTCTTAAGGGACGTCTTACGATACACCTTGGATCGCGGCATCTTTGTCGTCAGTTGTGGCAAAGACGCCGAGCGGACTGTAACGTCCGCGCCGTCCGTGTTGCTCTTTGGCATCGTGCTGGAGACATCACGATCCTGGAGAGCGGGTGACTGCGGGGAGATGGTGGAGTGCTCTCTGTCTCCATTCGTCGGGATCATCGTCGCGCCGTCGCGACGATGGTCACGGGGAGGGAGACAGGGAGAAACGGGGATGATGCGCGCTTCATTGGTCCCGGGTTGCGAGACGAATGAAGCGTCCTTGAACCCTCAGCTCGGGAAGCGAGAGAAGAACGCGCAAGTCAAATCATAATTCGGGAAGCGACAGTACTGCACGTCGGTGCGCAGCCAATCGCCGGAGCGATTCAAATAGTCGGAACGTTTCTCGAGTTCGCGCGGACAATTGGCCGCCGCGGACTGCTTGTTGGCGAAGATCGTTACAACGAATTTTCCCGGCTTGAAAGTGTTCAGTACACGACGAATTATCTCGTCGTATGAAGTCTCTGAGACGTTGCACTCGAATGACACATACGAGAACTCAGGCTCCGGTGTGATGTGGATCGTCATGTAACTACCCTGAAAAAATATAGATAAAAGAAAAATAAAAAAAAAATTCATCATCATGGATGATTAAGACGTTTAGAATTTAGGATGACACAATATAAATTTTAATTCTAATTGCAATTAAGGGCTAGAAATCTTAATTATTTCATATTTATATATATTTATCTATTTTACAAGGAATATAATCTTTCTACACGTTACACTCCACAAATATATGCTTGCATATTACTTTACAAAACATATCTTTCAATCTTAGCTAAATATCCATAAATTCAAAATCATTCTCAATGCTCGCGACTCACGTTTTTAGAGACCCCGTTCATGGAGTATCCGCATGGCTCGAACAGGAAATCGTCTATAATCATGTTGGGAATGAGCTTATCGATCCCTGACTTCACCGTCGCCTCGTCGGCGGACGAGCAGACATCTCTCGTAAAAATTGACATCACGTCTGGATCCAGTTGCGTCATCAGTATCTCCAGAGTTTGATCCGGTTCTGGAGGATCCTGCAGCGGCTTATCGCGAATCAAAGTATATAGATACCAGCAATCTGTCTCGGGCGAGCCCATGCAGTAAGCTTCGCCATCTAAAACAAAAACTGAAGCTATGGTGATCGGGCTTCCGAATCCTCGATATTTCGAACGTATGAAACAATGCAAGAAACAAGCGATCTGAATTGAAATTGAACTCTTTCCACTCTCGTGCAATTGTTTCCTTTCTTCTATTCTTCCTGAATAATAAAAATTAATCTAAGAACCTGATAATTACCAGGGAAGAGAGAATCCAGCAGAGCGACTTCCTCCTCAAATGTCTGATGCGGCGATATCTGGAGTTCTGGTTTCTTGTAATTCTTTCGGGAATAAAAGACGTTCTAAAAAAAAAAAAAAATGAAAAGTATAACATTAAAAATCGTTATTTACATACACATAATATATATTTAGTTATACTCCTACGTATATTTTATATACATTTTATCGTTTACGATAATAATGATAATAATAAAGTAGCACATTAATACTAATAATTATTATAACAGATAATTAAGGAATAAATTAAAAAATCATAACAATAATGGACAAATAATAGCGCGCAAGTAGCTCAAAATGTAAATAAATCATTTATTGCTAATTTCACTATTATCGCTCCTAATCTATGAGCTACCTAGCTCGCGAGCTGTCATTTATCTATTATTATTAAAATTATTATTATTATCATTATTCTAATTACTAATACTATTATCGTCAGTGTTATCATCATCTCATTAATGTCGTTAACACCACAAAACTGAAATATCTATATAAATTATTACGGTTTTATCTCTCTTTTCAAAACAATTACGTAAAAAGCTGGGCGGTTTTATCTCTCTGTTCAAAGCAATTACGCAACAAGCAAACCGGAACGCGTATCCTTCGCAAAAGAAAAAAAAAAAAAAAATACATAAGAGAAGAATTATATTTCGAAGTGGCCCGATCTTTAGATCCGCGGCCACTCGAATCTCGCGCCCTCTGCCACGATTCGCGGGGGTGGGATGAATCGTTGATCCGAAGTGAGTCGCATGTTTGAATTTCAACGGCGCCGACGTTTACGACGTTGCGCATCCCGGGGACACGTAATATGGGATACGAATGAAAACGAAGACGATCCTCTCTCTCTCTCTCTCTCTCTCTCTCTCTCTCTCTCTCTCTCTCTCTCTCTCTCTCTCTCTCTCTCTCTCTCTCTCTCTCTCTCTCTCTCTCTCTCTCTCTCTCTCTCTCTCTCTCTCTCTCTCTCTCTCTCTCTCTCTCTCTCTCTCTCTCTCTCTCTCTCTCTCTCTCTCTCTCTCTCTCTCTCTCTCTCTCTCTCTCTCTCTCTCTCCTCTCGCGAGTCGTCAAAGGGCGGAGGGAAGAAAGAAAAAAGTAAGGAAAAATGAGGAAAAAGAAGAGAAAAATCGAACGAGAAGCTTTCGCTGGAATCGGAAGAGGAAGATTCGCGACGCGGCGAACGGAAACGCTCGTTTCGGGCAACGAGGGAGAGGCGAGTGCAGGTAGGTAGGTAGGCACTGCGACGAGATAGGTGAGATCAATAAACCAGGAGGCGGCAGAGAGACGCGTTTCGCGCGTGGCGGAGGAGCACATATAGCGCCGTTTCTTATCCGTGCGCACTAGGTCAAGTTATATAGCTAAGCTACTCCTGAGACCGAACGACAACGACGCGGAACGCCGGAGGGAGGATGCTGAGCCCCCTACATGGGGTAGCCTCTTGCGTCGAGTTTGCCAACGGATACGTATGTTGGATTATAGCCCGAGAGACTTGCGAGATTTCTTGTAACAGCAGACGCGTCAACAAATATTGATCTTTCGTACGAAACAGCGGCTTTCAATTAAGATAAGAAAAATATTTATTGGATTTTATGAGGTATATTTCATGTTTTGCGCTAAAATATCTCGGGATTAACGTAGAAAATAACGTCTGAACTAACAATTCCTAAATATAACTTTATAATGGTTTTTTTTTTACAGAACAAAATTTAAAAATATTGTGTCGATTAATGTAATCCGTAAATATGAGGTTTCGTTTATAAAAATAAAGTTGAATTGTTTTGATCTTCAAATCTTTGAAACGTTTAAACAAAAAATACGTCTTATCTATGAATTTCGAAATCATGAAATTTTTATGTAACAATTTTTCATACGCGCAGTTTACACGTTCATATTCAAAGTGTGCTTTAGTAGGTGTATGTGTGTGTTTTTATTAAAATATTTCAAAAATCTTGAAAGAATCTTAAATAAATTTGTTGCTTCTGAAATTCTATCACCTTTTTGATATCATATTGTCAGTCTGCAAAAAGAGAAATTAAAAAAAAATTAATCTTTTAGAAAATTAATTTGTAAAATTTCTTTGAGAAAAATTACAATAGAAGGCTTATTTTTATGAAGTGTTCATTTACTTAAAATTATAAAATTATTAAAAAATTATAAAATAATTTTAAAAAATAATTATAATTATAAAAAAATTTCCTGAAAATATACACGGATTTGTATTTAAATTTGCAAGTAAAATTCCAAGTAGAAAATTTTTTAATGCAACTTTGAAATATCTTGTAAACCATTGACTTTGAAATATCTTGTAACCATTGACTTTGAAATATCTTGTAAACCATTGACTTTTTGATAGTTGTATCTTAATACTTTAATCTTCAGAGACTAACTAAAGGAATCATATTCAACAACAAATATATAGTTCCATTTAGAAAAATGACGTCCATAAAAATATTGACAGCAGTGACGTCGTAGCTCGCTGTGTAATTTTTATTTAAAATATTTTTCGAAATATAACTGCCAGAACAGAAACTCTATATATTTCAATTAAAAACCTCGCAAATCTATTGCTTCCGAAATTCTGCCTGAACAGTATGAAATATAATTATTTTATACCAAATTTATATTAAATATAATATATTTAAATATAACAATTTCTATTAATATTTGTATAATTTATATTAAATTTTATATCGCTTTAGTCTATGACTAATCGTTTATGTTGTTTTTAAATTTTAATATAAGGATATCTCTAATATTTTCTAATATTCGAGAAGAAAGATATGGTCAACTGTGTTCGGGGAAGTATAAATATTCTTTCATAATCATATAATTTCCGTTCAAGCTTATCGTGAAGCTTATTTGAATTTTCCTCGTGATATCGCGACGTTAAATATTAGCAAGATATATGTCGAACAAATAAATCCGATCTTCTCGCACACTCGTGTTACCGATCGCTTGTAAGATATTCCTTACCTCGACATCGTCGAAGCCGGTGTACTCCTCAACGAGCTCCAGAAGCGGTTCCAGGCACTGCAGAGGTGTAGTGGTACCGCAAGTCTTTAGTATGAGTCTGCGTTTAGACACGAACATGCTGCTCTCGCTGCGGACATGATAAATAATTGTACGATTAGCCGTTTTGCTGACGGCGGAGAATACGTTTCTAATCTTGCGCGCATTTCCAACCGTTCCCCATTCGACATGAATGAAAAATACGCTGTCAATTCTTACGTAATATTTTGTAATATTTAACAGCACGTTTTCCCCGAGGGGGGTTCGGGAGGGAGGGAGGAAACGTGCTATTAAATATTACAAAATTTTTATTAAAGTCATGTTATAAACAAAAACGTAGACTGTTCTACTATTTTGTTTTTTTTCTGAGTTTATCTTGCGTAAAAACTGAGCGCAATTCCCTGAATGAATTAATGATTAAATTATTATTTATTAGTTATTTTTGTTCTTTGCAATTAATTTAGGAGATATTCATAACCAAAAATTTTTTTGTTATTTATTAGAAAAAATATTAATTACAAATATTTTCTTTCATAAAAATGTTAAAAATCATTTTGTTATTTTGTTTATACTTTAATTTTTTTATAATCCTGATCTATTGGATATTCCAAAGCGCATAAATGTAAGAAATATGTGCTTTTCGATAATTTTTTGTTATTGTAGGATCCGATACATTTTTAAGGGATAATTTTGAAAATTTGACCTTTCTGTAAAAAAAAAAAGATGAATAGAAAAATAGCATTCTAGGACATGTCAGAAAAATTGCTCCAGTATTGCCCAACTTGATGGAAACACGAAAAGCTTATATATGACTTGATAAAATTGATTACTTGATTAGATTACTCATACAAAAAGAATTTGTTCAACTCAACGGAAGTGAGAACTATTATTATGTCTGGTCTAAAGACTTGGCGGACATTCATCAGAATGGAATGATAATGAAATTGCCTCTAGTTGTGACATCGGAGATCTTAGAGAAGTTATTAAACGGAGATAATAGCGCGCGTATTTGAGATTAAAAGAGAGTGACGTGCATTTGTATCTCGTCTTTTTTTTTTTTCTTTCTGCTTTAATTAATCTGCCCTGCTAATTGTGGCAGATAATTATGACGTTATTGGAGAGTACTCGCGCTATATGAGCGAAGGTCAGCGAAGAATGAAGGTTATTAAAAGATATTTGCTTGGCTTCTGCCGATGTTGCTATTTCTGAACTGTGCTTTACTATTAGGCAGAAAGCGACATTACGCGAAGACAATTCGCATAATCCGTAAATATCCCGCATATTTTTCTCCGAGGATGCACGTGTACGTCCCGTTACGTCAACGTTCATTATGCCGACATGTCGTCGCCCGATAATTCATTCATTTACAGATAACTTTGTTCTTTTTGATTACATCAACGACGAACGCTTGAGAGAAAAAAAAAAAAAGTATTTCACTTTTAGCGCGATAACTCGTGCGCGGAATTGATTGTACATTCGCGCTAATGACTGGAAAAATAGAAGAAGTATGCAACCCGCTTATTTATTAATCTTCAGTATATCAGGATAAAAACGTGGAATTTTTTTATGTCCTTCTTCAGGAGAATTTTATTCAATTCTAATTAATGAAATTAATAGAAAAAAATAATTATTTTTTTATTTATTAAAATAATAAGTTTCTCGATATCTACTGTATCAATTTTTCTTTCTTAATTTTTAATATATTTATAACAAAGTACATCATATTTAACATACATTTCAGGAAATATGAAATATCACGATTGTTAAAAAATTATTAAATCAAGAATTAGATTTAATTCAATAAAATTATGAATGTCAAATTCTGTATTAATTTTAATTTTGTTTGTTCAATATCATATAAAATTTTCTTAAAAATGCTCGAATTTTAGTAACCTTTGAATATCACGTGAATATAATGCATTCAAAAAGACTCGCGATTACTTCAAAATTAAACGTAATTTGACTCATTTATTAATGATGTTTGCAGATTTGCACATTTTCGTTTTTTTATATATTCGCCAAATGGATGAGTGAAAGCCGGAAAGCCTTCTGTAAAAATTAATTTAAAAATAGATCGTCAAAGGTTATCGGAGATAGACGTTGACCCTAAGATTCTCCGCGAAGACAACGAGAACGATAATGGAGACGCTTCTTATGAGTGTCTAAATAAAAACGCGATAAATGTACACTTAAAGTCGATAACAGAACATCGAGCATAGCCACGTAACGTTACGCGGACGTGAAAAAAATTCCTACTTTTCCGGTCAAAGGAGAAATACGCGAGAGACATATCCAATTAAATAAATGGAATTCAAAATGCAACAAAATTGCATTGCTTTAAATTCAAAGAATTAATGTGTTGCTTTATTTATTAATAAAAACAAGCTATGATAAATTTAGTAAAAAATTTACTAAAAATAAATACGATAATAGAGTGTATAATAATATTAATAGAAATGATAAATAATAATTTATAAATTATGTAGATGTTAAAATGAGAGAGAGAGAGAGAGAGACTTAGAAACTTTATAATTAGTCATATAGTTGATAAAAATCAATCTTTGTTTTAATAATAAATTAAATTATGTATTTTGAAGAAAGGATTAAGCAATGGCTAAAATGTTAGGTTTCATTTCATTCTGAAGTAAAAAAGAAAAATTTTTGAATTGTTAAAGAATATGAAAAATATATATACACAATTATGACAATTGCTTCAGTAATGTAAGGGAATTCATGTCGCAGTTATGATTTTGCCAATTGTATATAAGTTTTTATCAGAACGATATATGATGTATGTATGAATCATGTATTACTTATTTAGCGAAAGTGGAAAGTCTTATCCAAATACATGTCTTATCCAAGACATAACATTTCTACTTTCGGTAATAGATATAAAAGTTAAATTTATTAAAGAGCGATGAATTTCTGTCTCAATTATATCAATTTTTCATCGAAATATCGTCTTTTCGTAAGAATTCGATTCTAATGCCGTGTACATTCGTTCCTTTATTAATTTTTAATGATCGCTTTCTTCTATATCCACTTAATAATCATGAATATTGCAAATTCTAATACCGTAATTAGGTAAATTGTAAACATAACGTTTGACATTCTCTTCATACAATTTTTTATTCTAAATAAAATATTCGTTTGGATATTAAAAAAATTAAATTAAAAATTAATTTCCTTCTAAATAGAATGTCACAAAAGCAAATGATTTAATTATTTAAATTTAATTAAATTATTTGGACAATTTTTGTATAATTTTTAATTCTCTACATTCAATAACAGATTTAAATGTCTCTCTTAATTAAAAAAGATTATTAAATTAGATAAATAAATAAATATATAACAAATAAATATTAAATAATAAATTTATTTCACAGAAAAATTTCACGAAATTCTAGTGGATGTTTTAACTTCACAAGAAACCAATCTCATTATCTCGAAGATATCGATCATTTACAGACTCGCAAAAGGAAAAGAAAGTTGAGCCGCTTAGCGCAATGAATTCTTCTAACAGGGGAAACTGAAATTCGCAGAATTTCCAAACTAGACAGTTTAAAGAATGCAGTAGAGAGATTACTTTTCAAGATTCCTTAGTAAATTCTTTTCGAATCTTTAACGTCACCTTTCAAATCTACTAGAAGATTAGTGTTATTCCAGTCCAAGTTGCCCTTTTGGCCTTTGTTCTTTTTCTTATTTAATCTATGTAGGTTTATCCTTCCAAAATCTTTTTTATCTTGATGCCACGTATTTATATTATACTATTTCTAGAGCTATTTATTTTCGATTTTCAAAATTTCAAAGGAAATTAAAAATGTTTTCTTTTAATTTTGATAAATCGAAGTTTTGAAAATAAATCTTTTCAAAAATCATCAATTTAAAACAAAAAAATTTATTAATTCCACAGTTTCAAAATTTTAATAATACTTTCCAAATTCAATTAACGATTTACCAGGATTTCAAATTTTTGACATTTAAATAGAAAGCCTTCGAAAGAAAACACTAACTAATTATTACAACATAGTATTCTTATTACAGTTACAATTTGATATTCTCGTTTTTAGAAGAATATTCTTTCCGTTATCATCGATATTAGGGAAAAATACTGAGAAGATTCGTTCGTGACTGTTCTCGACCCGAAGAGAACGATTCGCGCCCGAAGGGTCAAAATGCGCGAAAGTGTCACCTTGACCATATTTATTTATAGGGATGGATCGGTGGCGGCACTGGGTCGACCCGCGCACCCTCAAATATTCTGGAATCGGGGCACGTCGCGTCCCATCCCGTTTCACCCCGTCTCACCCTGCCCCGCCCCGCCGCGTCGCGGCCGGCCGGGCCGGGCCGGACGGTGCACCTCTTCTCCATCAAAACAATTCGATATATCGATTGTACCACACCGGCACACGGGCGATTGAGTCTCTCTCTCTCTCTCTCTCTCTCTCTCTCTCTCGTGCTCTCTTTTTCTCTTTCTCTTTCGCGGAACGCCCCTTGGAGCACCAACCCGCTCTCGACTTTCTACGCGCGTCACGAAAAATTGCGCCGTTGCTCGCACCCCCAGAGCACCCGCGCTCCCTTCTCGTCCATATTTCGACCCGACAATTAGCTCCGCATTCGTCTAATGAGGATTACATTCGTCGTTAGACCGATGAGATTTAACAGCACAAAACTGAGAAAACGACAGGCTCCGGCATACATTTGTTGTACAAAGTTATGTCGAATTAGACCGAGAGTTGAAGTTGGTTCTTAACCCTTACTGAGTAAGACATCGGATCTATGAGTCTCTTTTTTTTTGGACCCATGTGTACTGCCTATATTACAGAAATAAGATTCTGCTTCACGTCGAATGTAATAATTGTGAAACATATGTCAAACGTATGTAGTAAATAACACATTTCATATGTTTGTACTTTATAGATTCGTTACAGGCAATAAAATATATTTTTAAGATTATACACTAACGTGATTTTTTTTTTAATGTAAGAATAAATATGCGTTCTTTGCGAGAAACTTTTTAATAAGTTACTCTTCTTATTTGCACAAATGCTATTTTATTGAATAAAAAAATTTGCAATTATAAGAATTTAATCAAACTATTTATTCCGAAACACGAAGAGATGAAACACAGATTTGAATTTAAATGGACCCGGAATCTGCCGTCCAAGATGTTAAGCTAAATATAATAGAATATTTTATTAATATACAAATAGAATTGTAGCCTAAACTTCATCAGATTAACAATAAATATGAGTTTGTGAATATTAATTTTTCTTTTTATCTATTTATTTATTCATATAGGTCACCTTGTGATGATACAAGCAACGTGTTCAAGAGATAATTATTTACAAATAAGTTAAAGATAACATTTCAAATGTCAGATATTTAAGATAAGGAATTAATATTAAATTTTTCCCTGAAAAAATCTTACAAGTTTAAAAATATAGAAAATTAAAAGTCTCATTTTAAACACAAAAAGAGAATTCATCTGAGTTTATCTGGATTTATGGAGAATTTAACTTAGTATAACTGAATTCGGATCGAAATTAAAAATCTCTATTAAAGTCTACTTAAGATTTCCTGAAAAATATGATTTTTAATAATTTATTTTCTCATCAAAAAGAGACATCGAAAATTTTATTTTAATATTATTCTCGTTATTTATTTCAATTTTATTTCTTGCATTTTATCATACGAGAACTATTGCGTATCACGATATCTTTTCTCTTTAACAAATTTTCAGAGAACGGAAGAAATATATATGTTTAAAATGTTAAAACAGCTGGAAATACGAAGACTACTTTGCAGTGGTACAATCCGAGTTTTGTCGAGCTGAACGAAGTTTCAACCGACATATATCAGTTTCTGAGAACAAAAATGTTGAAGAATCCGAAAGAATCTTGGGAAATAGACAATATAATTTAGAATAAAGCCTTGCGGATCTAATTTTCAAAATCACACATTGACGCTCCGTATTGCGCAGATTTCCTGCGTATAAATCTTACAAGATGTTTGCCGTTCCCAATCGGTAGAATTGCCGTAATTAAATGTAAAAATCAGATAAGATTTACGAGATTAATGAAAGGAGGCCTCCCTTTTATCTGTTCAGTCTTGCGAGATCAAGTCAAGTCGTGATTTTCTGTGATATAAATTATAGCCCGAAAATTTTCGCAACGGTATTCTTTCGGACAAAACTCTTGTTAAATCCCAAGGGACCTTTTTTGACTGGGCCAACTTGACCCTTGACGATCTTTATTGATTTCGGTTCGAAACGATGTCACTTACCTGAGAACATAGGCGTCCACTAGATCATTACGACAGAAGCTGATGATCTCGCAACGGACTATCTTCAACAACGATTCCCATTTTTGTCTGTAAAAATAAATCACGATTCGATTAGCGAGCGATTGTTTGCTGAAATTAATCAAAATTGGCATTGAAAAAGAAAATTGCGAGAAATTGTTCAGAATTTTCGAATATTATTCTGCGTTTCGCAAGCAAGTTTCTAAACTACAGAAATTTTTTTACATAATTTCTTCTCTCCTTTTCACTGTTTCAGAAAGTTTATTTTGATACTTTTTTAAACATTTGATATTTTGCAATTTACTTGTTCAGTGAATCAATTTCTCGTAATAATAATTTATATTAAAATAAATTAATGAAATCGATTTCCATATAAACAATAAATATATAACATACAAAGTTCGAATTATGGATTTTGATAGTTGTTTAATATCATATGATAAAATCTTAAAAAATTCGATATATATATAGAATAAAAGAAGCTCGTAAAGCTTGCAAATCTTGAGGTTACGCGAAAGGTTTTATTTATTAATACTTTATTGCAGAAAAATTTTCGCGACACACAGTCAGACGTGAAGAAAATATATTCATCTGATTTTTTGAAAGATTATCTTAATCTTCAGATTGATTCATATCCATTTCTACCAATGTAGATCAACTTTAATTTCTGTCTTAAATCCATCCTTTATCTCTTTCTAATTTTACGAATTAAAGGGCAGGTTAATCCAAGATTAAAATCATTTTCGGGTTAATCGTTAGTTAGAAATGGGCACGAGAGCGAATAACGTACGCGATAATCACGTACGCGATACGTGATAATCATCAAATCACGAACACGAATAACGTGAATTTTGAGTCCTGCCAGGAAGTGCGAATCGAGGATTCGGCAATCCCAGAGATTTTTCCGATTTGTCAACGAGAGGTTGGGATCAGAGCTTCGTCCGGCGAATTGCGCTCGCCTCATCAGCCGGCGGCGGTAGGCTTCTAAATTTATTGTCGCCGCGATATGCAAAAATAAAACAGTATAGTCAGCATCGCCGGCCTTACCCGTAGGCGCACCTTCGGCGGTTCAACGACACCCTGACGTCGCGCGTAAACAACTGCAACAATCGGATCGGCGGTTACGTAATTCTTACGCGTGAATCCCGCCGCGTGTGGATACAAGCGCCAGCGAGGCGATGCCTTATCTTCTATTACCAGTTAGTCTCAACTTCCGAACGTCAATCCTATTGTCAATTATTTTAAATTCCGAACCATCTCGATCGTACGAATACGCCTCCCGCGGTGTAGGGTATGCCTTTCGACGAGACGTTGGTGGAAAAAATGCGATCGAAAGGTATCGGGTTATCGGGCTATCGAAAAATCTGATAAGGTGGTCTCAAGGTCTGGAGACGAAAGAGAACCCGAGCGATTGTTTCCTTTGCTCTTGGATCTTCAACGCCCGCGGGCATGCACGCTCCGAAATAGGCGGTTAAACTATTCTAGATCTAGCGTAACGCGTGTTGGTGTTGGTGTGTGTGATGTGTGTGTGTGTGAGTGTGTGTTGGTGTGTGTGTGTGTGTGTGTGTTGGTGTGTGTGTGTGTGTTGGCGTGTGTGTGTGTGTGTGTGTGTTTTTTGGTGTGTGTGTGTGTGTGTGTGTGTGTGTGTGTGTGTGTGTGTGTGTGTGTGTGTGTGTGTGTGTGTGTGTGTGTGTGTGTGTGTGTGTGTGGCAAACTTGCGCAATATTTTGGAGCCACTTCGAGAAATGATCATTCTTAAGAGATGCAAAATGAGTGTATGTAACTATTTTAAGATTTCCGAGTCTCTGAGAATCTTTGACGATGAGCAATAAGAAGCTTCTTTCATGCTATTCGGGACGTGATGCATATTGACAGTACGTTCTCGCTCCTGCATCCTTCGATAAGCTACTGGCAAACAAGATTTTCTAGTACTAGGCTTGCTCCTCGTCCTGATAAAGTGAACTGCCAGTGTTCACGAAACGCATTAATGACGAATCATGATGCAAACCATTGTACAATTTTCTAAAATCCTTAACTCTTCCTTAAGTAACCATTGGCATTCGCACGTCGCATTATTTTTTTTTTTTTTTTTTCCAAAAAGGACGAAATAATATGGATTAGTATAGCGACAGGACGACGGAGTCTCGGCTTTTTTCAGGCGCGTATTTTCGGGAGAACCGTCGTACCAAGGAATGCGTAATACGCGCATAGAAAATCGACCGGGACGACGTGAGCGATCGGTCTGGCATACGGGAACTCCCAACGGTCGACGCCGGCGCGGCTCGTCATCGTCCGTCCTGGCCTGGCCGGCGTCGACTGTCATCGTTCTCGCGGGGAAGCGGTGGAGGAGGAGGTGGAGGAAGCGGAGGAAACAAGAGGAGATGATGGTAAATGCAGCAACGAGACGCCGGCGGGCGGCGTACTTACCGCGGTATCTGCCGAAGATCACCCTGATGCTGCTTCAGACCCTTGGAGCTGGTGAACCAGATCTCGAGGAGCTTCTCGACGCCCTCGAAGAACTGCACGTTGTCGGCGCAGTCGTCCTTGGTGTCCGCCATCCTCTCGCGGTCGGTCGCGATCGTCTCCCTCAAAATTGCGAAGCGGCACGCAATTGTGCGATTCACGTTTCTCTCCCTCTTTCTCTTTCCCTCGGTCCCCGTCGTACGGTGAGTACCGTGAGCTCGATCGACCTCGCGAATGTGTGAATATACAGAGCTTGAGTATCCCGAGAACTACTCCCGGTGACGCGCGTTCGTAGACTGACTGACACACTGACTGACCACGCCAGAGGCACACCGATTGACTGATTGACGGACGGATGGTCGCCGGTGCTGCCAGGCATGCTGCGCCGCCGCCACCACCACCGCCACCACAATCACCACCACCATCGTCGGTGCCACCTCCATCACCGCCGTCACCACCGTCATCGTCGCCGCCACCGTCAGCCAACCGCCGCGTCTCGCTCGCTGCACGGTTCGCGCGCTTCTGCAGCGTGGCGCCGCGGGCGGCACCACGCGGAATCACTTTCGCCGCCGCCGGTCGCCGACAGGCGGTGTTTGCGCGCGCGCCGCTCCGCGAATCGCGCGACAAAATGTACGTGACCGTCGTCACGTAACTGTTTCACTCGGCGATAGAATTTTTTAAGCAAATACTTGGATCATTTTTTTTATTATTTTAGCAATGTAAATAAAAATTATTCTTATAATTAGGATAAAATTAAAAATATTGATTGCTTCGTTAATAATTCACAAAAATAGTTTTATGCAATAAGTGCTCAGTAAGTAGGATTTATTTTATCATACATTTTGTACATTTTGTACACCTTTCTTCTTGCTATTGTTTTTTACGATCCTATTTTTCTTATTTTTATTCTTTTTATTGATAAGTCGCTTTGGTGGTTTCTTCACTATTGGCTGATTCTTCACCAACTCATTCTCGTCCATCGGCTCGATCACTTGTCCAAGTTTGGTACTTACTGTCGGCCGAATGAGCTGCAAGTGAGCGTTCATTGGAACAAAGTTCTTGCTGACGGGAGCTCTGATGCTGGCCTCAAAATCCTTGACCTTGGTGAACGGATAGGGTAACTCCTTCACGAGATGTTTTTTTAATTTCTCATTGTCATGCTCGAATACTATGACCTTTCCTTGATTCTCAGGTTTACGTAATTCTACCTTGGGAATATTCAGTATGAATCGGCTCTTCTTACGAGCTATTTTACTTTTCTTTACATTTGGTCCACCCCAACTTCCCCATCCGGGTAGACTTAGATCAATATTCTGTGGTTGCGACTTTTCCATCTAGAATCATTTTGCATATATTAAATATTTATAGTAATATTTACAGATTCTTCGCGAAAATGTAATGCCATTCGATATCTATTTTACCGTTCCAAGTTCAAAATTAATTTTTTTTTCAAAATACAATTTATAAGCATTTTTATAAATGTGTCGTTTTTATTTTAAATTTTTATTACATACCTCTTCTTCTTGTTCTTTTATAAATTCTTCGACAACATCGTCATCCGCGAATGCCTCACTCATTATCTTATGTCTTTCCTCTTCTTCTTGTTCGCTATCTTCAGCTGTACTTATATCCGGCAGTTGTGTTTTCAAATGTTTAGGTTTAATGTTTACATATTTTTTTGGGTCTATTTCTACTTCATAATTAATAGGCGTTTTTTGTACTGTATTCGCTATTGTTCTCAAATTCGTTAGATCGTTATTCTTTTGCACATTTTCTCTAGAAGTCGTTTCTTCTAATGGAAAATCCAAAATAGGTTTCTGTTTGGGATTTTTGAATTCGAGATTCAGCAAATCCTCATTTTCCTTCTCCTTCTCCTTTTCTTCCTCGCATTTCTCTGTCTTGTTTGTTTTTAATTTCTTTTTCACTTTTTGCATTTTCGAATTTAGTTTACGCTTTGACTTTTCCTTTTTTGTTTTTTCGGAATCAAACGTTTCATCCACGTCTTGCGATTTAGATTTCTTCTCATTTCGTTTATTTTTTGTTGTCTCCTTTTGAATATTCTGTATGGACGTAACATCTACATCATCGCATACAGATGTGCTTTCTTTATTATTTGTATTTTGTGATATACTGTTTTTCTGTTTACCATGCAATTTATTTTTTTTATTACTTGCTTGTGAAATATTACTTTTCTTTTTATCACAAGATTTTTTATTTTTTATTTCACTATCACTTATATTTATTTGTGAAATATTATTTTTCTCATTATGACATGCTGTTTCTTTTTCCTCTGCTGATAAAATCTTATCCGAAATTTTGTCTGTTTTTTCTTCTTTCATTTGTTCTTTTTTGTCATAGTACGTCCGACAAAGTTTAATAAATTCATCAATTTCACCTTCAGTTTTTACATCGTTTTTGTCATTTTCCAATTGCATTTCATCTTCCTCATCTTCTATATTTTTCATGTTTATCTCATCATTCTCATCTTCCTCATCTTCTTCATCACTATCTGTTCTCTTTACTTTCTGTGTCAATTCTCTGCTAATAGCCAATTGTTCAGCAAGTTCTTGTCGTATCTAAAAAAAAGATTTATTTCATTGTTTTTAATTATTTAAATACTTTTAATGTGTATATAGATTTATTTAATTTTAATATTTAATTATTTCTAAAAATATTTGTATTAAAATAAATTCTAAAAGTGAGAAAGAATACTTTTCACTTAGGATTCAAAACTTAGGTATCAAAACTTACTTCTTTATCATATTTGGCTCTAATCTGTTTATTTTTAGCCCATTGACCTGTGTTTTTATGTCTCAATGACATTCTTTCTTCAGCACGTGTTTTGTCCAATTGTTCCAACTTTGTCAGCGCTTCCTGTGGATTAGTATCTTTCAACTTTTCAAAATCTTTTAACTGCTGTTTAAGCTTATCTTTTCTCTGGATGCGATGAAACTTTTTACTTTTTATCTTACGCTGACGATGCGCTTTTGCCTCTTTATACGACTAAAAATATAAAGAAATGCTTATCCATTAGTCTATTTTTCATTTTTCTTGTTCATATTAATACAAAAACCATGTCACAATTTTTCCATACCTGTTGCGCTCTAATTCTGGCGGCTTCCTTTCTTCTTAAAAGCATTTCTTCCATTGTCATTTTGTATTTATCAACCTTTTCCTCTTCCTCAGCAGGAGGATTCAGTAATGTTGGATCTACTTCTTCAAATTTTTTCATCAGGTCCGATTTTATATTGAAACCTTTCAAGAATTTTGGAATCTTTGTGGTATCATTATCTTTTATAGGTGCTGAACGTTTTAATGGAAAAGATAGGCATTCTGCTGTCCTGTTTTTTGTTACTATACTTTCCCATTTTTTCAATTCATCTTGTACCTTCTCAAAGCCTACTGTCCTTTTTATCTATAAGAAATTTATGAACATAAAACAGTTATCCTTTTAATTATCCATTAATTACATCTAATTATTAAATAGTACAATTTAATTGAAAAAGTAATATTAGTTTAGTAGTTTTTAAATTATTATTAATTATTGTAATTATTAAATTATTTTAAATATAATTGTAAATTACTTTACGTTATTAATTTACCCTTTCAGCCGCTGGTTTCTCTAATGGTTTAGGAAGAATTTTATTTTTCTGTTGAATGTATCGAAGCCTCTTAATGACGTTGATCTGATCTCCCTTTTTTCCCAATGATTTGATTAGATCTTTTACACATACTGCATCCTTGTCGGTAACTCCACTTTTCACAAGGTGATATTCCGATACCTCTAAACTAGGCTCGCTTCGTTCTGCTTTCTTTACCCTACCAAGGATGAAATACAACGAAAATGTAACAATATATATCAAAATTACAATTTCAAACATTCAAACATTCATTAAATTTCAGACATTTATTGTAACTTCATTATTCCTTACCTTTGTCTCTTGTCGAGCTGCGCCACAGCATCAACAAGTTTCGAGTGATGTTCGGAAACATCCTGATCACTGTCATAAAAATTTTGATCGATTTCCGAGTCGCTCATCTTTATATATTATCACTTATTTTCGTTCAATATTACCATAACACAAATTACACGAAATCACACACGACAGCACACGAGACTACGAGCAATATTGCTATCAGGAACGGGAACATCCCGTTTGACCACGTTGCGATTGATCACAGCCATTCACAACGGCCGGTGCCTAGAGGTTTTCCTCTGTTCAAATGCTATGAATGACTGATAGCAACATGGCCAAGCGGACTTCACCATAGACATAGTATAGATAGACCGAGCATATACTAGGCAATGGACGACATGATGAGTGAGAAGAAACAATACCTGATTTTTTCTCTCTCTCTAATAGAAGAAGATAGGGGAAACATTAAGTAGAGACTATGTGTATGATCCTTATATAGCATGCTCGGTCTATCTAATCGCTGTGTTTCAAAAAGACTTTAAAAATAAAGAAAGAATAGTTCGTCCGGCACTTGTAGGTGTTGTTAAATAATTAAAGCTAGATAAAATATCTATTGAGATTTTTTAATTACACAATATTTAATATAGAATATTTATATTACAACATTTAATATAGAATACTTATGCTATACTTATTTTTTTTAAATACTTGTGGAAGGAATATGATGAAATATCCATTAATCCATTAATATAAGAAAATTAGCTCTATTATGAAAAATGACTCGTAATTTGTAATGCTCTTTTGCTATAGTTTTGTAAATTTGTGTGTTTGGCACAAAGGATATATTATTACATAACAGCTTCGGAATTTCGTAAGAAGGCACACATGAGAATTCTTTCAATGTTTACGCCTAGACATCATATCTATGGAACATCATATCTGGACAGGAATCAATAAGATTAGTCTTTTGAAAACAATGTAAAAAAGCGAATAAAAATATCGGACATATAATTCGAAAATAATGACATTTTTATCGCGTTTTATATGTATGTGTACCAGGAATTCTATTTAAAAAAAAAAAAAAAAACAAGAAAAAAAATACCTTTATTCTAACCACACGATACAGATTAGCATATTTTTCATATTGTATTTAGATCAACATTTTAATAATTAATACTCATGCAAAATTCTGTTGACAGTGTAAAACAAATTCTTCAATTCTGTTTTCTTTCTAACACAATTTGCATCTATAAATTTATCTTTTTCTTCATCTTTATTTTCATCGACAACAGATGCACCAATATCAGCATGATGATCCGAACAAGATTTTTTATTTATCTAATCGTTTTCGTGTTCCATGGAACATTTCTGATTTTCTGCTTGTCGAACAATTAGATCCTGTTTTAAAATTTATAATTATGCAATTTTACAAAAATTTAAAAAACCGCTTTAATATTGCGACTGAAACGCACGCGCATGTGGTCACAGCGCATGCCCATGTCGATACATTTCGTCGATATAACAGATTTTTTAACCCTGAATAACGCAAACCTTAACGACTAATATCTTGGTTCGCGGGACAGAATGATGCTTTTTTTCTGACAAATTTTTTCATTTTGTGTAAAAACGCGTCGAATCAGCCTATTTTTATCAAAATCGGAGGTGGGGGACCTAACTAAACATTTACTTATATATTATGGCTGCATTCCAATATTTCACTGCCAGTACTGAAAATATTTAGTGTCATGTATATTATAGATTTTCAGTGCTCGCAGTGAATATCGGAACGCAGCTCTCATTGAGTAAAATTTTCCTCGGAAAAGACATTTTGGCAATGTAACCTCGAAAGAAAAGTTAAATAATGTGCGATGACCCTAAAATCATCTAGAAGAATTGACCAATTGTTGCGTTTGAATAATACGGCCAATTAACCCAACCCTATCGTAGTTCGTAGATGTTATGATCCGTGCACATGTGTCCACTCGGGGAGAAATCGTCTAGCTCCCTCCGCCAGGTGTCCTCGTGATCGGCCGCGAATCACGACGCGCGACTCGTCGTCGCGTTCGCGAAAACAGTCGGCGAGTGAGTGCGGAGCAAACAGCTGATATCGTTTCTGCGGTACGTCCCTCGGCGTGCCAGAGCACATGTCCGCCGTGCGATAATCACGCCACGGTGTCGCGCTACTGCCGCGTATCTCCCCGGCGACGGCGAGTGAGCGGACGCGAGAGCGAGAAGTACGTGCATGCGAGCCCACGCCGGCGACTGGCCGCCCCGTCCTCGATCGCGTGCGATGAGAAGTGACCGGCGATAACCGGCATTCCTCTTTACCGTCCCCATCGTTGCCGTGACCGTCGCCGTCGTTGTCGTTAACCCGCGTGGGAAACATGGCCGATCGCGATAGCGCGTCCGAGAGCGACTCCAGCTCGATCGACGGCGGACCGATTATGATGCCACCGTCGCCGGTTACGCGCGAGCAGCTGCAGAAGCGCATCGAGTCGTTGCAGCAGCACAACCGCGTGCTCAAAGTCGAGCTCGAGACGTACAAGCTGCGGGTGAAGGCCCTGCAGGAGGAGAACCGTGGCCTGCGCCAGGCATCTGTCATCATTGTAAGGCTCAAATTTCTTATTTTTTAGTTTCTTTATCACGAGCGACGATCGAGTGTTAATATTCTGTTTTGGTGACAATTTATGAAACAAGATTTGTTCGAATATGAATTGGGTGCACCGGCTGCTTTTATATTTTAAATAAAGCAGCTCCGAAAGCAAATAGGAGTCTGTTATATTTGAGATTTATGTTCTTTGTATTATTTACAGCAAGCCAAGGCCGAGCAAGAAGAGGAGTTTATAAGCAACACTCTGCTGAAGAAGATTCAAGCCTTGAAGAAGGAGAAGGAGACTCTGGCTCACCACTATGAACAGGAGGAAGAGTGTCTCACCAATGATTTGTCGCGAAAACTAAATCAACTGCGGCAGGAGAAATGCAGGCTCGAGCAGACGTTAGAACAGGAGCAGGAATGCCTGGTGAATAAACTGATGAGGAAAATCGAGAAGTTGGAAGCAGAGACGCTAGCCAAACAGAGCAATCTGGAGCAGCTGCGTCGCGAGAAAGTTGAGTTAGAGAATACGCTGGAACAGGAGCAGGAGGCATTAGTGAACAAGCTGTGGAAGCGAATGGATAAACTCGAGGCTGAAAAGAGAATGCTGCAAATCAAGCTGGATCAACCAGTTTCTGATCCTACTTCACCTAGAGAAATCAACAACGGCGACACTGCCACAAACCTAAGCACTCACATCCAGACTCTGAGAAGCGAGGTTGCTCGATTAAAACACACGCTGCTGATCTCGCAACAAGAACGTGAGCATAATTTTACTTTAATTTCCAATCTATGCCAAAGAATTCATTGAATTTGGCCTTCAAAGTTTATTATTGTTTTGGTTTTCAGATACGGAGAAAATGAAGCGATATGTCAATGAAGAGAAGCAAATACGTGAGGAGAATCTGAGACTGCAGAGAAAGTTGCAACTAGAGGTGGAGCGTCGCGAGGCCTTGTGTAGACACCTCTCGGAGTCTGAGTCTAGGTCGGTAATTGAGTTTCATTGACGTAGCTTGTCACGTAACATTTTGAAGATATTCTTTTTATTATGTCAGCACTGCAAATCGTGTCTATCGAATTTTAGAGTTGAAAAATATTTATCATTCCTGATCTCACAGACATGATTTTCGCAGCTTGGAGATGGAAGAAGAACGGCACTACAATGAAATAGTGATGTCCGGGGGGAACATAAGGACCCGTACGGTATCCAGTCCTGTGCCCTACAATCCGTCACCTAGTTCTTCAAGGCCATTGAGCCCTGGTAAGTTTCGACAAGATATCCTACATAGATAAAACGTATGTAAATAAAATGGAATGTCTAATCGATGTATCAATGTAAAATTTATAAAACTGGTGTCGGCGTTCTCTCCGAGTATATTTCATGTTTAGCGAATTCATGCGAGTGTACATTTTATCATTAGGTATTAACGTGTTAGGTTCTACATCCAGAGAGGGCTTCAGCGCAAACCGGTGCTACGCTTGCGGCCAGCCGACTGCTCCTTCGTTCGCGAGCTCATCGCCTCCTTCAGGGGTAAATTATTATGTTTGAAAGTCACTCAGATATTAATGTTGAAATTAATTGATTATTCGATGTAATTAGATCATTAGATGTAATTTTCTTTGGTGTTACGTGCTTAAAAATCTTTCCACAAGATGACGTTCTTTCAATTAGTAGTCTGTTATTGCTTGATAATAATATTAATGATCACGAGAAAATGTTTTTTATGCTTTCTGAAAGAGGGATAATTGTTATACCCTAACTTTTATTCATGAATGCATTACGAAATAGGGACACATTGTGGCGCCGTCCAGTAGACGTACCTCGGATCGTTTCGTCAAGCCAGCGATTCCGCCCACCATTGTGAGTCCTGGCGGGCCGCCGACCATTGCTCCCAATCCTACGAATCCCGTTGCCGCTCCGCATCCAGGATCACCGATGGACATCGCAAAGACATAAGTTGAACCAAGTTGAGGGGAGGGCTCTCCACAGAAACCCCTTTTATGTAGTCGCGCGCAAGGCACTTCTCTAAACGGTGCGTTCTAGCTGGAAAATATGCGGGAAAATCGTCCGCATTTCGATCGAAACACCACCGTTGGCGCTTTTTCTTGTCGGATGTTTCCGTTTGTTAACTACTATTTCAGCTCTAATGTGTAACACACGGGCTATAAGATTGAGAGAGAGAATGAGAGAAAGAGAGAGAAAGAGAGATATGGGACTTAATTATCTCGATCTGAATGGACAGAATTATAAAATTAAACAACGCATGAAAGCATCTCGCTTCTCAATCGCGGGATGACTTTTTTCCGACCCCTTTGATAATTCCTCATATGTTGCCTGAAGTTCCATTCAGACCGAGCCCCTTATCATACTATGCAATTAATATCGTTTGAATGTTCTACATAAGAAAATGACAAAAAAAAAAAAAATAAAATCGACATGTTGCTTCCATGTTCCAAATAACCATAGTATAAATGTTGAATGCAAACGCTGGAGGGACATCTACTCGGTATATATTTGCGAT
Source organism: Pogonomyrmex barbatus (assembly GCF_055798465.1). Taxonomy (NCBI): domain Eukaryota; kingdom Metazoa; phylum Arthropoda; class Insecta; order Hymenoptera; family Formicidae; genus Pogonomyrmex; species Pogonomyrmex barbatus. The sequence continues at coordinate 14,548,257 of NW_028297098.1, forward strand.
ATTATTGTAATCTTACTGTGCGTTTAAGAACGTAAACGAAAGTAACTAGAGTGTAGTGTCGCGGTGTTCACACGATATAACAGGTATGCATTTTGTTTAGCTTTGAGCCTGAGAGTAATCACTTAGCGCACGCGGTACTGAGGCGGAAGCCATTAATTCTAGAGGGAAAAGGTTCCGTTAATTCCTCCGCAGGGATTGTCCGATCTTAGAATATGCGCAATCAAGTAGAATCAGAGATCTCAGCAGTCACGGAGACTTTGATATCTAAAATTCTTGAAATTCAATAATTGTGAAGCATGAAACAGTGTGACAATTTAAGGCCCTAAAGTTCCAAGGATTCAACAGTCCAACGATCTGAGAATGTAAAACAAACTTGCGAATCTGAAAAGAGTGTACACTCTGAACGCTTAAATATATCTAAATGTCTATAATACATAAAAATATACATACACACACACATATATATATTTATATATATATGTGTGTGTATGTATGTACATACATACACATCATAAATTATACATAAGTAAATATTTTTTTTAATAACTCAAAAATGTAAGTGTTCACACAATATTTTTAGACTCTTATTAATTTAAGAAATCTAGAAATGCATAACAAAAGAGAAAGATCTATAGAGATCTAAAAGATTTATAAGTCATCAGCTTTGCTTTTCTTGAACTCGTCTTTGGAATTGTTACTCTTAGAATCTTTGGATTTTGAAATCTTGGATCTCGTTAACATGTAGAAAACACGTTGCCTCGAGAATTTGTATTTTACAATCTTAAAATTTCTTAGTTTTAGGAACATTTTTCGGAACGTTGAAATTTGAAAATTTTGATATGTCGGAAGCCATTTGGAATATGTGTGGTATTAAGCGCGGCGCGAGAGAGACAAATCTTACGTTTAAAAGTTTACTCCCTAATAAATTGTTTTTTATACCAACGATATATGTATGCGTTAGTTCGAGATGTTGTCTGTTATGTTACATCGAAGACTTTGAAATCATTGTTTTAGGAACATTCGGGAAATCGAACTTCTTGAATATCAGAAGCTTAAAATCTTATTTCTTTAATACTTCTAGTTGTAAAGTTCTAGTAAAGTTTAGAAGCGTTTAAATCTTTGTTTTTTTTTTAAGCTTTGATATCTCGATTTTGGAGAGAGCCTCATTTAAGATGCGGAATCTGAAAGTCTTGAATCTCTGGTATTTTGAGAGATACTATAGAGTTCGATATCGAATGATTGTCCATTTTTTCATTTATTTGTTCTTTTTTCTTATTGTTTCTGGAGGGCATCTTCGTGATGCCTCTCCCCGTACGCCGGTTACCGTGAACTATAAACGATGTGAAAAGCGGAGAAATTGCAAGAAAAACGTACGAGATCGATCGTCGCTTATATAAGACTTATTCGAATCTACATCTACGCGAGTGATTTCCTCGCTCAGTTTTTTCCTCGTAATACAAGGTGACTAACGTTACAAATCTTAAGAATTCTTGTTTATGAAACAGATTATACATAAACGTTACACGAGGATCAGGTCAAAGCGTTGTTTATTATGTTGTATCGAACGGTGTATATACGTACATACATATATATATATATGTATATACATATATGTACATTGTTTGGTATATATGCATAAATGATCGTGTATGGTATAGAATTTTATTATAACATAAAAGATTCTTATCTATAATTGTAATTACGCAGTAATAGGTATGCTTCACAGCTGCATAGCATGTATTTTACTCAAGCTTTTATGAAATACAGTCACGTTTTTGCTATTACACATTGCCTGCCCTTTTGCGTGAGACACACGCCTTGAATTCCGCGATACCAATTATGTAATTATGTACGCGATCGATATTTATAAGCGTGATTACAAATTCGCGGCACTCGATTATCTTCGCGATGTCGTCGGTAATACAGAGACATTCTGACGTATCGCGAACAAGGGTTTTCATCCCGATTGATAACCATAGCGGGTTGGAGTATATATATATATGGGCGGGGTAGGAGGGGAAATCTGCATTATCGGCAATATCTCGGTGATTAGCGTGGAAGCGAACCTATTTTTGGATTCATGTCTCATTGATGCACGTGCTAAAGATCGGACCGTTTCACAATGTGTCAAAAAATGTCCCTCATCAATCGTTACGTCCTTTAAAGCGCCGAGGATGCTTGATATCGGATCGGAATATTTCGTGAGTAGTATATTTCACAGATTTTTCTTGATTCTATCAAAATGGAGGCTTATCAGTCTCCCGCAAATTTTTTTGTCTAATCAACAAGTTTTAATTTTAGATCGTTTTTTTCCAGAATATAAATAATATAGATTGTTTTATTGCTTCGACGTCATTAATTTCTCGTTACTCGTTCGCACAGGCTCGAACTAAGGCCTGTGAAGCAGATTGTCAGTCAGTAGATATAATATTGTAGCGCAATGAATTCATACAGAAAGAAGAAAGAGGAGTTACTGTTGGAAGTCCTAGACCTGTTTTTATTGCCAGATTACAATGTTGTCTCGACAACTTATTTAGATCACTTGCTCAGCCATATTGCAGAAAATACAAAAGAATGTAAGGAAACAACATTCAATGTTTTTGTCATTACTTTGATAAATATGAGCGTACTGTACTTTCTGAATTTTTCAGGTACCACAGTCGACTACGAATACTGTGAAGTTTTTCAGAAGTGGATACCAAAAGCTTTGGCGATATGGGAGTCTGGACAGAAAGCGTCGCAGCCTGTGATGACATTTACACTGAAGCTAGTCGGGATTATTTCACGACATGAATTACGTTATCACTACTGGCAATGTCAGGATGTATACAACCGACTTTATAAAATTCTGCAATTGCATAGAGATGATCTATCGGCGTCCATTAAAATGGCATATACGACTATGTTGTCAGATTTGAGTGTTCATCGAAGTGGCAGGCAATGGGTAATACAATCTGGTGAGTATTCAACAAAACTGATATCAATTACAGCTTAATGTTTATATATAATTATACTGAGAAGCAAAGAAAAATTATATTTTGTTTATACGTACATTGTACGTATTGTATTTATAAATTACAAATTATGAATGGTCAAAATAATTTTGATGAATATTGAAATATTAATATTGACAATACAAATATTACTATTTCTAAATTACTACTCTCGTTCTATTTAAATGCAACAGGTGTATGGAAAGATGTCGTAAAATACGCACATTGGAATCAAACGATGTATGTTACCAGAGAGAGCCAAAGATTCCTATGGACCTTGCTATTGCACGAACAGAGGAACATTGAGACATGCAAAGAGATCATTTTAGCAGTCGCTGCACCTCTGATGAATAATATTCTAGATGTACAGATGCATCAGGCTCTGGAGGAGAATTATCTAGAGCAAAATAAACTGTTATGTTCCACGTTGGACTTACTGACCAGCATCCTGGAGAATACGCTTTTTGCGAGTCTGGATAACAGCATCCCCGAACTAATCGAAAAACTTGTGGATCTCGAGATGCGGGTGAAAGCGCTGTTTGAGGCCTGCATTAGCACTAGATTTTTCCAACATGTGCACAAATTACTGTTATTATCGCTGTTCTTGAAATTGAAGCAAGGAATCAAGGAGGATACCACAATGCTCGATCTCGATAGATGGCACAAGTTCTGTTATGGTTTGTGTTACATTTCGATGATGTTGTTATCGAAGAAGTACATTATAGAGTTGGTGAAAGACAACAAGTTTGCTATGGTGTATTGGAAAAAGTTGCGTGCGCTGCGGGAATTCAGTCTGCCGGAACAACACAAGTTGGAACATCAAGCTATTGCCCTAATGGTAAATTAGTCTCTCGTAATGCGTGCATTCAATAAATTATAATTAGATAATAATAGTATATAGGAGTAAACTGATTTTGTTTATAGATACTACCATTGTGCGTGTGTATAAAAAAGAATCATATGAATCACGACCTATTCGATATGTTCGTTAATAAAATTTTCGATGTTACATGTACTACCGTACAAAGATTAGCTTATAATATGAGAGACATTATTCGAAAAGGAGATCTTCCGATAGAACGGATTTGTAAAACTTCTATCGATTTGCTTCTTGAGATATCTGACATAATGGACAGAGTGAGTAGAGATTTATTAAGTTATATTTTTATTAATTTATCATAATTAATTTTTTATAATTATAACTATGCTCTTCCTTCAGGATGTAGCTGTGATCACCTTTCAAGCTTTGTGCCACGTCTTGAAGAGTTACATGCCAGATATGTGGGGCGGATGTGGAACGCGCGAGAGAAGGAATTACGTGCCATCAGATGTAAACAGCACTTCACCTTCGGAACATCCGCGAAAGTTCCTATATAAATCAATATTGGATGGCGATCCTATAGTCGACTATCCTATTCTATTGGCATCGTTGCTCGATGGCTTGGCCATCATGACGGAGAAATTCAAACTAAAATGGCAGGAATGCGTGGAAACGATATGCGTACTATCTCTCGCGCAAGAGATTCTCAATCATTCCGGAATATTGCCATTGGTAAAAGATCAATTACAGATATCAGAACAGTGCATTAATTTATTGTTATGAAAAATTTAATTGTAATCGTTAGAAAAGGAACTAATAATAGAAGATGATTTTCACAAAATATTTAATTGTTATGTAGATTTGTGTGAAGGCGTTGAAATTGTGCAAGCTCGCTATCCACAACTTTATGCCACCTAATTTGGCATTACTTGTGGATTCTGACAGCAATATGAACGAGATTGGGCCAACATTCTACAAAAGATTACATGACCCCAACTGGGAGGTGAGAGACAGCGTTCTTGAAGTTCTCAACACTATTGCAACGATTTCTGAAGACAGTAAGCAAATCAGAATGTTGAAATTAGTACATATATAATATTTGCAACTCCACAATAATTTGCGTCTCTAATATAATTAGAATAACGTATATAGTTAATACATAATAATTATATAAAAAATACGTATATGATCTTCTTATAGAATATCCAGCGTTCCAAGATTTCCTTTTGAACAATCAGTTATTGAAAGTAGCGGTCGAGATCATTAAAACAGACGGCGAGAGTTACGTACGAGCATCAGCGTTAACATTCATTGCAACTACAGTTCGCATCAATAAATTATGGAAACAGCAACTGTCGCAAGTGGATTTAACTGTAGATACATTTACTTCTTTTTTATTTTCCTTCTGGATGATTTAAGAAAACGAGTTATATTGATCGATTTTTACAGGAAACTGCGATTTATCTACTCGAGAATGAGAGTGAAGCAATAGTCAGGAGAGAAGCTGTGAATCTAATCAAGGAGTTATACGTTCATCAAAAGTGGTCGTATGTATAATTTTTTAATCACTGAATTAATACTTTATATATATATATATATATATATATATGTATATTGACATCAATATCAATTAATTTACAGAAAGGAGATCATCGATTCGATGTTGCGAGCGATGTGCGTGGCAGCCGTATTCGATCTACATTGGGAGGTAAAGACGAACGCGTTATCCTTCTGGGATCATTTCGTCAAGTCACACTTGACGGACCAGGGAATGCTCGACGATTGCTTTCCAAATGTGACGTTTTCTAAAGAGCATAGAAAAATCATGGCATTGAACGAAACCGAAATTAAACGGAGGCTCAACAAAGCGTTAGATGAACTGGCGAGGCAAAATTGCTTAGGTGTAAGTAAATATTCAAACTTTAATATACTATTGTGTGATTTATGAAGACTTGAAGAAATTGTAAATAAACATTTAAGTGTAATTGTTTTGCAAATAATAAGTATATATATTGATTTTTTTAAATTTTTAGGTACTTTTGGTCACTTTGAAAGATGATAGCGACTTTGAGGTATGCAAAGCGTCCGCCGCGATAATTGGCAAGCTAAAATCCTGCCTACTCAAATATAAGCTGGACGAACCACCTTCGGCAGTAGAAAACAATTCAACGATGGATACTGTATATATTAAAGAAACATTACCCGTTTCATCATTTATCTGCGATGAGAAAACGCGAAATGCTTCACATATTATCGAAGAGATCGTGGACGCAAACGATGCCAATTTGCTCGCGACTATCTATAAGAATTCGATGAACATGGATACCGAGATGACGATGGAAGAGGAAGAGAAGGAGGAGAAGAAGACACTCCGTTACATCTCGTCTGTGACACGCCAAAGTTTTCTCCACGCAATTTTCAACTGTGACATCAATGCTTACATCGAGGAGAAGAATCGCTGGTTAAAGACGTATACCAGCAGCTTTGAATCAATATTAGATGATATACTGACAATGTACAAGAAAAATGATGTCAATTCAATGGATTGCTACTGAATATTGTAACAATGTCGTTTTATACATGTGTCTTAACACATTAAAAGCCAGTGGCGTAAAATTAGATTTTGTGATGAAAATTAATTAGTAGATAAATTAATTAGTAACACTAAACAATTAATTAGTAGAAATTTATCATAAAAAAGACTTTTAATACTTAAATGCACAAATGTTAATTTATTGTTAAAATTATTTCTCATATTTGATTTAGACTACGGTCTATTTAGCTTACAAATGCTTCGAAGCGTTTGGATTAATCAAAGAAATTTATTAATTGATCAATCAAAAAATGCTTCGATATATTTCTAATACCAAGTAGACTGCACCCTTTTGCTGACTAATTTGTGAAAAATGTTATCGATCGATAGTGTGTTAAGTAACATATGTATATTTCTTCTTTGTATCAAAACACATGTTAAATGAGTAATTGTTAAATGTTACATATTGAATGCGGGTTGATGTATATATTTCAATATGTTCCTCTGAAATGGTTAAAATGAAGCGTGAAAAATATTTTTGTAAAAGAATCCTTTAACTATGAGAACATCGAGAACTACGAATCAAATATTCTGCTGCACTTGAATTTTTCTTATGTATTTTATTTTCTTATGTATTTTTAATCTGCTCTTTTATTCTAGTGATATATATACATGTATATTTTTCTTTTTTTCTCCTTTGAGACATAGCAAGAGGCTGTGTAATGTTTATTCGTGTAATATTCTTTTACCTGTAATGAAATATACTTAATAACATTAATATTTTATATATTGTTAATATAAACAATAAAATAGAAAATTAAAGAAAATTTATATAACATACATAAACATGCATAGACAAGAAAAAATTTTTTCTTCACTTTTTTTATTTTATTAGATATACATGTTTACTTGGACAAAATATTACATACAGATTGTTTTTATTTTTTGTATGTTTATTCTCCGAAGATTCGATAGCAAGACACTTGTCAAATTGTTTTAAATTTCTTCGTATTACTTTTATCATATTAGAATAATATTTTTCTATCCCAAATATTTTGTAGCCTTGACACGATAGAATTGAAAACAAACAAATCTCAATCTTGAGAAAAGATGATTCTACAACTAATCTCAGAATTCAGAATTTTCCCCTGAACTCTAAACAAATGTACTGACGCAAAAGAATTGACTAATATCCTATCTAAAAAAACGCGATTGTATATGTGCAACAATTAGTCAATTCTTCCGCATGATCAGTAATTTTGTATACATCTCGGTATATACAGCCCTTTTTTTAAAACCCATGCGCGCGAACAGTGCGTGACGCGAGCGCGCTTGCGCGTGCGCGCTCGCCCTTTCAAATGCCGTCTTTGGCGCAGCGTGCGTCAGTGACGCGCGAACCTTCGCGCGGATGTATGCTTGAGTAGGGGATATCGGTCTTACGGAAGATCGGAAACTCTAGTTAAAGAGCAGTCTCGTGTAACCGAATTCGTACATTGTACATCGTCGCGAGGCTGACGGGAAGGTGCGTTGCGTCACACCGCCCCGACGCAACCCGGTCCGACGATGTCGTTTTACTCGCCGAGATTCGCGGACCAGCTGCGCGGCATGTCCGGCGACGAGCTGCTGCGCGAGATGAAGCAACGATTCAACGAGGACAACGCGAGGGACGCGTTCTTCGAATCCGAGGGCAGACCCACCCGGGGCGACTCCTTCGGCGATCGGCCCTTTTCGCATTTCTCGAGAGTGAGTAAACCCTCTTTCTTTTTTTTTTCTCTTCTTCGGATTTCCGTTGGATTTCCGATCGTCGACCAACGCAGTACTACGATTATCGAACGTCAAGTACTGAATTTCAAAGGGAAAATCTAGTCGTATTGGCAATATGAGAGTGAGTACTCGATGATCGTTCACTCGGCGTCGCCTTCGCGGCCTTCCTACCCTCGCGTGTTTGGAATTCTCGACCGCGTCCGCGGTTGCCTGCGAGTGCCGTGGCGCGCTTCCTCATCGACCTTTACGGTCCAGGTACAATGAAAGCAGTGAGAAATAGAAGAGTTGGGAATAGAGAGTTAAATTTCGATGGAATCCGTGCTTCATCAAGAGATGTTAAAGAGAGAGAGAGAGAGAGAGAGAGAGAGAGAGAGAGAGAGAGAGCTGTTTTTTTATTAGTAAAAAATGTTCTTTTTCTGATTCTTTATATTTAATTTCTTATTCTTATTCTTCGTTCATTGCGCCTGAGGTCTTATTTTTCTTCTTGCATCCTGATGGATCGATCGATTTGAAAAGAGGCGAATCTTTTCGTTGTTTAAAGTCCGCTTACATCAATATTGGTTATTCTGGCTTTAAGCCAAAACTTAAAACTTAAATTTGTTGTACCAAAGTAAAAGTGATACTTAATTGTTTTAATTTACGCTTATTTTACAAAAATTAGTGTAAAGTAGATTTTGCGCTAGATTTTTTGTTTTTGTTTTGGGACAATAAATTTAAAGTTTTAAAGCCTTATATCCTCGATGCTAAAAATTGATCTGAGATTTCAGACGGAGGAAAAATTGACCAATCATATCGATTAGTGGGCCGAAGTAACCAATACGATCGGTCGGTTTTTCTCCGAGATCGATTTTCGGATCGATTTTTACAGCATCGTGAATAAAAAGCTTAAATCTCGCTTAAAGTTAAAATATTATTGATACAATCGTAAGCTAAATCCATTACTTCCGCACCACCTATCATCAAATATTCCAACATGTGAACAACTTGAAAATTTTCAAGTCTCCAAAAATTCTCTATCGCTACATTGGATTAAAATTTTCTTTCCTCTTTCTCACTCAATATCGTTCAAATATTTCGTTTTAAGTACAAATTGTATGTTGGTTAGGCTATAAAGAATAAATTGTAACTAATCAACATATACTCCAAAGTTTTGTCTAACGACGAATGAAATATTAGCCTAACGCATTTTTATATCTAATACAAGGGAAGATGAAAACAAAGTGTACGAGAGAAAGCAAAAATCATGAGCGAAGCTATTCTTGTATTGAAAACCGAGGTCAACCGAGGGAAGCATCGATCGTTCAAGCTTTAGCATAATATAAAAGTGACCGGAAATATTAATAGATGTGTCATTTACGTTTTCAGTGTCGCGTTTTCACGCGCGAAATTTAAATCGCGACGATCGAATCGGATCAAGTCGACCATGCTGCGCCGAATTTCTTTATATTTATAGCGCCGTCCCAATTCTCTTCCTCGACACGACGATCGTTTCGATGGCAAAGATTCCGCCATAATACATCTAGACTTTTTCGCCAGTTTGCCGACTTATTCTCGTCGCCGCGTTATTTTCAGATCCGTATGTAAAACGTAATTGGGCATAAAATACATAAAAACGAAGCGATCGTCTCCCTCGGAAAACCTTTTTCATCGAATGAATATGTCCTTAACGCAGGTAAATATTGATATATCGATCGAAGATTATGATCGAAGATTATTGACAAATGCGATATCTCGCCACTCAAAGGTATTTCCATCGCTAGTCGTCATTTCTAAAAAGATCACCTAATCAGAAGATCTTTTTATTGTGAAAGTTTATCATTATCAATAGAAGCTGAGCAAGAGAGAGAGAGAGAGAGAGAGAGAGAGAGAGAGAGAGAGAGAGAGAGAACAAATTTCTTCAATTTGATATCATGCCAAGAATTTTATATTGATAGGAGAAAGAAAGGGAAAGAGGGGGATAAATAATAATCACTTATATGTAAGACATTCTTCAGCTTTAATCCTTCGATTGAAATCATTTTTATCATTAATCATTAGTCATTTCTAAAAAGATCACGCGTATTTATTATCGTCAGACATTTGTTCGATTTTTCTTTATTAATGTAGGAAAGAAAAGAAATTTCTCGATTGTTTATCACAGAGCCCAAACATCTCGCAATTAGAAATAAACATCTCGGTTGTAGATACTTTCTGAACACCCTTTAACTTTAATATGCGAGCCGAAAGGGCCTTTTATTGCTTATCGTCGTCCCTGAATAAGTCTGAGAAACGAAGTAGCTGTCGTATCAGACCCTTTCGAAACGAGTTTCAATGGCTCATATCGAGGGTTGGCCATCCCTATCGATCTCGGTTTATCCGGAAAGGGGCGCATTTCCGACCCTTCTATGCATGAACGTGTGTATATGTATCTGTGTCGTAACTTGAGAATTCTTTAATGACGAAAGATGCTTTCGATAGGAATTTTTGTGGATGTCGGATGTTTGATTTTTAGATTTTGTATTTACAAACTATGAAAATCCACACATATGTACACGGAAAGAACAATTTTGCTGATGTATCTAAAAATTTTAACCAGATATAAATAGAAAATAATTTTGTTAGGTCATCAAAATAATTATTACAAGATGTTTAAATCGATTGCTAGAATATAAAAAATTTTGTAGTTTATTATATTTAAGCGTCTTTCATAATTATTTTAATGGTCCAAAATTATTTTCAGATCTGTATCTGGCCAAATTTTCGAATATTTTAGCATTGAAATTGAAATTGGAGAGTGAGATTCGTATTCTTTGAGTTATCAAATTGATCGTGAAAGAGAAATTCGCGAATGAAGAATGGCTACTCGATCGAAAACGGTCAACTATTGGACAATCGATAATGTTCCGGGAAATACGATAATGCTGCGCCGCTATGCTCCGCACGCAAAGTATGCTAATTGGCGCGTTGACAATACGGAACAGGTGATTTGGTTATGTATAGGTGGTCCAATAGATACAGAAGAGAAAAGCCTTATTACGTAAAGCGAATTGTCTGCGCTGTCGGATGCGAGTTTCCCGGCCGACTCTTTTCGTCATCTCCCCTTTAAGTTGTCCTTTATTCCTTAGCAAGAAAGAAAAACACTTATACACGGTGAACCATTTAACATACTTATTCGAGATTCCTTCTCTTTCTTGAAAATACACGGAAAAATTGCAAAGCGAGAGATAAGAACATCGTCGAACACTTGCATGTATTTAAAAACGGCAAAGATACTTCAGGTAGAAAAACACTCGATATTTTATATTATAGCGTTAGTAGCTAGTACAATGGGAAAAAAAATATAAAAGAACAGTAGCAAAGATTGAAAGATTAATTTCTTCGTAAAATAATATATAAAAATATTTATCTTTTATACATAACTTCCTTCTAATTTTTTTTCTTTCGAAGAATTTGGATCTGAAAGAGTTGCATGATTTAGAGATGTATGAATCGAATCAAATTGAATTTTAGTTTTTTTGCGAATTCGAATCAATAAAATTTTATTTGAGCCGAATCAATTCGAGTTAAATCGGACCGAAAAATCGAAATATATAATTTTTAATCAAATAATTATTACAAATTTGAATTCGGCGCAAACATAGCAAAATATAATTTTATAAGATTGCCAATACATGTGATCCGTATTGGAATGTTTTCGACTCAAAATTTTCCAATAGTTGATATTTAAGAGAGAATCGAATTCGAATGAACCTCGATTCGATTCGAGTCGAATTTTCGTAATTCGTTCTTCAATATGATTTTTGTGATCTCGTGACCTGTGACGAAGTGCGCGATAGTCATGATTCGGATCCACGCATAGCCGCATGTTGGCAGTGATATTGTACACACGTTAGCGTTATTTATACATTTAACGTATTAAACATCGCCACATGGTTGCACAACGTGAAATTGCGTAACACAAAAAGTGCGCGATTCTTCTTCAGTCTCGCGACTCGGGATGTTCATCGTTCGCTACTGCAGTCTTGCTTTTATCTTCGTAAATCGAATGAGAGAAAGAGGGAGGGGACAAAGGGGAAGGAAGGAGAGAAGAACCAAGAAACTTTCTCTCCGTAGCGAATAATTCACTTTTGAAAGCGAAGTTATAGCTTCGCAATTTGAGGTAATCTTCATTGGTGCCGTTGGATTCGCTCATTAAGCGATTAAGCGAATTTCATGCTGCGTGCCGCCGTGGGTGCGCGTGCGCGCCTCTCTTCTCCCCTCTCCGTATCGCCCCCCTCTCTCTCTCCTCCCTCTTGCTCCACCGCCGGATGAATGAGCCTTTCGCCAGCTCGTGTCGGATTCGCGGCGACCTCTTCGCGTCTCCTGTGCTCCTGGCATTGCTATCGATCACCGTAGATCATCGATCGTCATTATCGATGATCCCACGAACGATCGAGACACGCGCGATCCATCCGTCCGAGGGGGGAGGAGGCGCTCATACAAAAGGCGTGCGTTTATCGTTACATTATTACGTCTGTTATGTCATCCCGCGTTCGCAAACGCGATTCATGCCACGTGTACAAACATACAAGTACCATTTAGGGTTGCGAGGCGAAATGCGCGGTCGTGACGACCAATAATCTTCGCCGAACGCGTTGCATCCCACCGTGCATAACTGCGCGATTCACTCACCGCTATTTCTTTCCGTCTGTTTTCTTTCCTAATCGGACGTCCGTTTCTTTCCGGAATGCACTTGAGAGAACGCGCGATATATCACGAACCTGCGCTCAGGCTCCCTTTTCGTTACACTTCTCATGATCGTTCAGCCGTATAATTCGGCGCGGAGTCCTTTCGCTCGTGTCTAAAAATATAGGTCATATATTTCTCTCTCTTACTCTTTCTCTCTTTCCCGCTTGTACAAAGCGCGCTCGTGTTTGTCCTTATCTATCAGTCTACGCCTTTTTACACTTTCTGTACTTGGAACACGACACGTAGACGCTTCGGGAAAGAGCGAAGGGCTACTGGAAACGAACGGATTCTTCGGGATTCATCTCGTAATTTCTTTTTCTTTTATTTCTATTTTTAAGTTCGAAGCTTTTTTTATTAATACAGGACGTGTCTTTGGACTTCTAAAATTCTTAGGAAATTTTTTTTTCATTTCTGATCAGAAAATTTTATATTTTATTAGAAAACTCAAGAAAATTTTTAAAATTTGGTTTTAAGTTTAAGTTTTTTATAATTTTTCTTTTACAAGTTAAACTATTGACGATTTGCCAATTGTTCAAATTAGTGATTAATATGATATATAATATATCGTGTACATTTACACGTTATTTTTTAAACAAATTTAAAAAAAAAATCCTTTGTTTCCAGAGCAACTAAACTAAGTGTTTAATATCTTAAATATTCTTTGTAAAACATTAAACATTAAACATTAAAAAGTTTATTAAAGAATTCAAAAAATTATTTCAAAGTTATATTTATGAATTCTCTAATTTTATCTGAAATTTTGGGATAAAAATATCTAGAAAGTTCGAGATACTTTTTTTTCTATTAGAGAATTTTTTTCCAAGATTTATAGAAACTCTATTGATTAGTAGAGACAAAGAAAGAAACACTATTTCTCCTTTAACGTTTTAAAATCAAACGGAATGATATATGCAATATGATGTAATACAAATGCTTCCGTGTTTCTCGTTCGAGAGGTTAAGCGCGAGAAGCTTCTAGCGAGTTCTCGCGGTTGTTCGGCCGCCTCCGCCTATCATCGTCGTCAGTGGTCACGTGATCACGGCCTACACTGCGCGAACTTAAATCGTCTACCGCAGCCTGCGCGCTGTCAGTCTCGCTTTTAATTGCGTCAGTGGTGGGTTACGCGTGTGATCACAGTGAAACGCACGTGCTCACGTTTTTTTCCTCTCTTTTGTACGACTCGGAAAGCAACCTTGAAAAAGTACAATCGGTGAGGCAAGTGAGAGACGCATCAGAGTGTACAGCAGCCGTCGTTTATGTAATCGCGGCGGAGGCAGAGGAAGCGCGAGGAGAAGACGAGGAAAAGCCGAGAAAGAGAGAGAGAGAGAGAGAAAGAGAGCAGTACGACGTGTGAGTGTCTGCTATTGCGAGTGAGCGAGTAGAGTGAGAGAGAAAGAAAGATATATATATATATATATATAGACACATATATATATCGACGGCGTGTGAGAGCGAGCGAGCGAGAGAAAGAGAGAAAGAGAGAGAGAACGCGAGAGGTATAGTGCAAATTTCGAGAAAGATCTCGTTCCACCTCTTTTCCCAACTTTTTCGAAAGCTGCTTAAAAAAAACACGTGCTGTGTGAGGTATTCCGGAAAAGGAAAAGAGAAAGAAAGAAAGAAAGGAGGAAAGAACTAGAACCGCTGGTACAAACGGGAGAGAGAGAGAGAGAGAGAGAAAGAGAGAGAGAGTGCGTGTCAGATATCCAAAAACAGACGCGGGCTCGAACGGGTCCAGAAAATGGACTCGCCTGTCATCGTGGATGCAGCAAACAATTTCGGACAAGCGTGCGATCTGGACCGTTTCTCCGTAAGTGACGTTCCCATCTCTTTTTTTTTCTTTTTCCTTTTTTTTTTTTTTGGTGCGTTATTTTTTTTCTCGCGAGTCGGGAGATTTCTCCTCGCGTTCTTCGTTCGTTTGTTGATTTATTCCGAATTGTGTTCGTGACTCGCAAGTTCCTCAATAACTGAAACTCGAGAGGTTAGATTCGGGTTTCTTCTTCCCACCGGGAAGTCTCGTCGCGTTCGTAAACTATTACGTCTTGGAAGACAACGATGTCTTCGTATGCAAACGTCGTGTGCGTCATCGATTACTCCGCCAGGGCTGCTCGCGAGTGTTGATCGCGAACGGATACAGAGACATATGTTAGTGGCCCTCTTCCCCTAGTTTCCAGCATTTTCAGACATGATTCAGACTATTTCAGACTATTCCTTAATGGAATCGACGGCGCGCACGAGATATTTCCATACGTTCCGACGTCCTCCCCTTGCCGACATATGTCCTCTCTCTTCGCGCATCTGCGTTCGAGATCGTGTGGAAATCAGAAATAGCATTCGCGTGGAACGCATCGCATTCGAACGGCGCGTTTTGTCGCGTCATTCGAAAAAAAAAAAAAAAAGAAATAAGAGAAGGAGAATAAAAAGATCTAAATATCATTGATTTACTGAAAAATTTTGCATTTTGTCATTGTAGTTATCACAAATATTTTATCTTGTGAATTGATATCATGATGATGTTATTGAAATGTTATTGATTTACAAAACACCAAACCGCGACTAAAGAACCGACGTTCCTATCGATGCGTCATCGAATTATCACGAACGATCGCGATACATGACCGTCAAACGTAGCCAATCGTGATGTCACGAAACCTATTTAGCTTCGGAAGACGTTGTTATCATGATCGATAACTGTTAAAGCCTCATATCAGACGATGCATTAAAAATCGGGGCTGATGAATTGGAAATTGATATTCAATTTTACCAATAGATTAATTTTAATTCATTTTTATATTAATGATTTAACTTTCTGTTTTTTTTTTTTTAATTTTAAAGAATAGAAAGAGGTAAAGAGGTAAACTAAACTGAGATTAAGAAAAAAGCCAATGTAGGAGAGAAATTGAATCTATATTGAGAAGGAAATAAACATAGAGAACACATAGAGAAAAAGATTTTTCTATATTTTATATTTCTATTTGTGATGAAAAAAATGGCTTTATAAAAATTAATATTTTTATTGAAATGATGAAATTGTTTGAATAATAAAATTGTTTAAGTTAAAAGACCTGAGACCACTTTTTCCCCAAAAAAATTTATTTTCATGTCAAAATATTTATTATTTGAAATGTCAAATAATTGTATTTATTAGCTCAAACAATGATTCGATTGAACTATTTCAACGAATAAATTTTTTTGAATTTTGATAAATTGATTAAATCTAAAAAAATATTTTTATGTAGAAAAATATTTCTGAGAATAGGACAAATCAAATAACTTTAATTTCATTTTGTCCTGATTTTAATTTCCAACTCGTGATCGTTTTCTCAATTCGCAGATCTTCGGTGCATAGTCTGATACGGGCTTAACGAACGACCACGTTACGTCGAAAGGCGCGGTGTGACGTCACACTGGTCACGTTATCAGGTATACCTTCCTACGCTCGATATCGACCGTACGATTAGGCGAGATCACAACATATGCCGACAGGACAGGAAGAATAATGAGGAGAGGAGGGGGAAAATTATCTCATACGATTGACTCTTTCTATAGCTGTGCTCTCGTATGTCCTAATGACGTTTTTCCCTCGGCGTTCGCGTTCTGGAACGCGACGGATGGTTCGCGTGCACGCGTGGGCGTATTTGCGCGTGCTCCAACGAAGACAGAGACCGAGAATCGAAAAGAAACGAGACCGAGCGATCGTTTCCCTGTATGATATCACCCGATGGAAATAAAAGATTCTTTTGAAGAAGTGGAGGAGGGGATGAAGGCAGAAACGGAAAATAAAAAGAATTCCTTTTTTATACAGTAAAACAAGTTGAACAGGAATAGGCAAAGGCACTTCGACGTCCAATCGTTCATGATAATAGCGAATGATGCAGCATTAATATCCATTTCTAGCGATGTAGACTAACTTTGACTTCGATGTAATTAATTTTTCATCTTTTTTTTTTCTTAATTCTAAGAATTAGAAAAGGATAAAGATTGATTTAAACTAGAAGAATTAAAGTTAATCTACATTGGTACGTTGAAAGTCTAGATTTGTAGACTGAAGGCAGACTCTAAACTTATCATTAAAAAAAAAAAAAAAAAAAAAAAAAGGATGAGTGTAATATTCGTTGTCGTTTTCGCAGTTGACAGGCGAAAAGTCAACGCGGTGGTGGCAGCGCACTGGCCAGGGCCAGCCGGCGACGTTGTGCCGAAAATAGGAAAATCCAATTATCGGACGTAGGTGCGAGTATATTATAAGCGGTCCTCCCAGTTCTCGCACTCGCTCTGTTCCTTCTACCGGTCATTTTTCGCTCGTTCTCTCTTTCTTTCTCCCGTATTGCGTCCCGTGTGTGGCTTTCTTGTAGCGCCCGTTGGTCGTGCTAAGTGGAACGACGACACGACCTCGATTCGCTGCAGGAAGAGGAGAAAAAGGAGAAGGAGGAGGAGGAGGATTCGTCACCTCGTGCCCGATTACGCGAATTTCCTCTTCAGCGCCCTTGCTCGCGTTCGCCGGCTTAAAATCGATACATATGAATGTCACGCGCAATTATGACCGTTTAGGGTGACTTCGACTAAGCTCCGACTAACTCGATTAACGATTAATTCAACCGGCAGAATTGCTTACTGCAAAATTTTCTAACCGTGTGACTCGTCATCTTTAAGCTAATCTTCCATGTATTAAACAATAAAAAATTGATTGTTCTATTCGTCTCGATGAAATGGCACAGGAATTGTTTGATAAGCTGAGCATCGATTAAATTAATCGGAGTTCGGTCAAGGTCGTCCTTGGTTGCTCGGCGAATACAAATCCGACGAAAATTATATGGTTACCTACTACTACACTACTCTGCGCACTGAAGGTATATGCTAAAGGCTTGCATTTGATTAATTTCATGCATAGTAGCCTTTTACCACTGTGAAGTTGCGTAGACAATCGAAATTCGCTAATCGATGGGTATGCATTGCCTTTATCTATACTACAGGCCTGTTTTTTATCGCTGCATTGGACTGCACTAAAATTTGTTTATTTTTAACTTTACGTATATATTTTTTTTAATACAAGTGTACACTAATTTAATTATAAAAAAAAGATTTCACATAAAATGATAATGTCTAAATGCAAAGATGTAATATAAAAAACTTGACTAAAATATACAACATGCATTCTGCGTAAAAAAATGATAATATTAACATTTGGCATATTATCTATTAAAATATTTCATTTATTATCAATGAATAACTTTATGTATTATAGCTTTTAGCATGCACCAATGTGTAATACAAGCGATTTCGCTAAATTATGATGTTTAATGTCTTTTATCTTCATCAGAGTAAACATTTTGCAGTTGAACATTGCTTTGCAAGATAAAAATACTAATACTGGAAAAAAAATTAAAAAAATTCGTTAAAATATTGTTTTTAAATATCAAATCTTATTAAAATCTTAATTGAAATGCACGGATATGAAAAATTAGTACTCGCATTTACAGTTATCTAAGAAAATAGTTATATTATATTTACAACTTACATTTTATAATAAAATATAATTTTCAGCTAAATCTAAAGATAATATTTGTTATTGCAAAATAGATACATCAAATGTACTAATACAATTTTATTTACGTTCTATATGGTTTGTACTTTGAAAACAAATATTTATTTTTCCATTTCAAAATTTTAAATTTCTAATATCACAAATATACATATTATTAATATTGTCCAACTATTGAGACTAATGTTCTGGCTCCTGGTAATAATATTTTTATCTTACTTATTGTTCGTAATTATTGATAAAGAAATATTTCATATTTTCATAGATCAATATAAAATATATTGCATAGATTGGTTTTTATCTTTTAACAATATCTTTCGCCAATTTTGTTTTGTTATATATGTCATATATATATATATAAAAGACAACCAAATCAAACAGTTATCACGATGGTCTCATGACGATGTAGGAATCGTCTATTTATCGTTGCATGAATAATTAAATATCACGGCATTGACTTTCCTTCTGTCTTCGTAGGGTTTCCCGTTTGACGACGACACCGACGTTTTCGAACGTCCGCGTGGCGACGGCATTCGCGCGCACTTGGACGACCTTGCGGCGCGACATCCCGAGTTCGCTGAGCACCTGCGCGGTCCGCCTTGGCCGTTCGGCGGTTCCTTGCTGCGCGACCGTCGCCGCTGGCGCCGCGATTCCGGTAGCAATAACAACAACGATCAGCAACAACAAGGTCAGCAACGTCAGGACGAGGACGTGCGTAGCCAAGCGAGTGGTAGCAGCGCCGCGAGTGGAGCGAGTGCCGTCAGCTCGCACAGCGGCAGCGGCAGCGACGGTGGCGAGTACAACCTGACGTCATCGTCTGCGATACCACAGTACGGTCTACGCAATACGGTAGACATAGGTCAACAGCAGCGGCGTCGCGATATGGAAGCGAACCTGGAAAAGGGCGAGCGCGGCCAGCGCTCAATGTCGGCACCGCCACCGGAGAGTTGGCAGCAACAAGGTCGAGATCAGCAGCAATCGCAACCCGATCAAGGACAGAGGTTCGTGTCCCGGGTAGACATCACACCGCAGCACAATCAGCAGCAGCAACGCGCCCAATCACCGAGTAAACCGGCTAGCAACGTCCGTCACATCCCCATCTTTGTCGAGGGTCGCGATACACCGGTGATACCAAAGTTCGCACCCGACGATGTGCCGTCCGCTTTTCAGCAGCGACAACCGTCTCCACCATCATCCCATCACTTCGAGAGATCGTCACCGCCACCGCACCACTTCCACAGACCCTCGCACTTTAACGAACGCTTTAGCCGGCAGCAGTGGCCGCCCTCACACTTCCAAGATGCGTTTTACAAGCCGGCTGATTTCGAACAGCCGATGCGACGACAATTTCAGCAGCAGCAACATCAGCAACCCCAATATTATTATCAACAGCAACAGCCTAAGCATCATCAGCAACCTCAGCAACAACCGCAATATCACGAGCAACATTATCAGCAACAACAACCTCAACAACAAACTCAATCTCAACAACAACAATCACAACCAGAAGAACAACAACAACAACAGCAAGAATCGCCTAAGCCAAAGCCTTCAGTGCCAAAGGATCCCCTGGAAAGAGTGTCCCAGATACAAAAAGATGTGGACGATCTCGCTGAGCAAGTGCGACGTTACGTTGGCGGCTCTCGGCAAGATAAGGAATACATCTACTTAGACGAGATGTTGACGCGCGAATTAATTAAACTAGACGACATCGAGACTGAAGGCCGGGAGAATGTGCGACAGGCGCGTAAAAATGCCATCAAAAGCATACAGGATACCATTAGCCTGCTAGAAACGAAGGCACTACTTGCGAATCAGCAGGAACAACAAGCCGTCGCACGAGAAGGGGTCCAGGAGGAATGCGCAGGGAAAGATCAGCAGGGAGAAGAAATCTCTCAAGTTCACGAGCCTATGGAAGTGAAACAGGAGAAACAAAACAATGAGCCGATACCGCTTCCGCCAGCGCCATCAGCATCGACAAAGGTAAGAAATCGCGATTGTTAGCACAATATTAAAACACTTTATTAATTTTACTGTTAAATTGTACAGAAAATTTTATTCTATCAATTTTTATTTTATTTTATAAACTATTATATTTTATCTTTGTTTTTTTATTTTTTTAGAAATAATCTTACTAAAAAATGGTTATAATAAATATTTTAGTAAAAAAAATATTTATGATAAATTTTTTGTTAATTTAGGATTTTGTTTTTCTCTGTAGACGAAAGCGGTATCCTCGGAAAGTGAAAGCGCGGCGACAATTGTTAACTCCACAAATCAAAGCGTCGCTACCGCCGGCCCACAGAACACTGAACAAACTGCGGACATTGCGCAGAAAATCGAACAAAAAACAGAAAATGCAGCAGAAAATATAAAACGGCTCGTTGCACCGTCATTGACGGATGAAGCGACCAGACGTATGGACGAAACGTGTAAGATATCAAAATCGAGTGAGGAAAAAGATGGAGAACAAAAAGACGGCATGCTGGAAATGACAGAGAACAAGGATGTGCAATCAAAAGAGCAAGTGGAGAAAACGGGGAAAACGGAGGTGAGTGAAGGCGGACAACGCAGTTCGACGGAATCTCCGAGGTTGCAGAAAAAAGCGAAGAAAACAAAGAAAAAGGAGCAGCAACAACAGCCGGTTTCTGAGCAACCGATTCCGCTGCCGCCGCCACCGACGGAGAGCGCGAAATAAAAATGGAACGCTGAAGAAGTGTCGTATAGTCAAATATGGATCTTAACGTGCATGTGACTCTACGAGAGTCGGCGAATGAGAGAGAGAGAGAGAGAGAGAGAGAGAGAGAGAGAGAGAGAGAGAGAGTTTTGTGGATTATAAAAATCGACTAGAAAGAAAGTTTTGATGAATCGTGAAAAAATGCCGGATAACGAAGAAGAGAAAAAGTTTCGGAGAACCAAATTTCGAATTGTAGACATCACAAAGTGACACTTGGCTGATGACTTGTAAAGGCGCTAAATAAACACTGCTATCAATTCTTACTTTCTCCAGAGTTCTAGAGCTAGAGTCAAGCTAATCGCGTTCGAGCCGAGCAACAAAATCGAACTCTTCGGTTCCGCGAGTTCACTCGTCGTTTGCCTTAGGACGAGGCCTTCTTTTATAGAATAATGATGAACGGGAACGAACTGGAGTGGTACCGCTTATAAGTTTGCTTCGTCGAAAAGAGAAACGATCTTTGATCTGAAGTTCCAATCAGCCGCACGTCTGATGCTGCATGTTCCATTATATTTTTTTCAACTCTAAGAAAGAATCTACGTAGAGATGCAACAATTTTCTCTCTATCAACGATGTATAATCCTCATCTTTCGTCTAATTTATTTGCGAACTCATGGATGAGAAATAGCGAGATCGCGGAGATAGACGGAGATCGCGTCTAGCTTATATGGGGTAGATTCGAAATCTCATAGAAAAAAAATCAAAGACTCAGGCTTAAAGTTTAGGATATCACAGCTTCGACGAAGACACCCTGTAAAAGGAGAGACGTAGTTTCCCTGTATACTCATCTGTTGACCAGACCAATTTATACCGATATTCATTTAAAAGCAACTTGGATCCGGGGAAATTTTTACGTAAGTGAAGTAATCTTAGAGGAAATTTATTTATTTTTATTTTATAAAATGAATATAAAGGATACATTTTAAAATTTGTTATTCGAATCAGAATTTTTCTTCAAATTCTTCACGATATGCAGGAAAATTGGTCTGTTTGACAAGTATGTAATATACTCAGTGTAGCGTCACGTAGAGTGTGCACGCGATGATGATAATATATTTCTAATTTATTGTATGCCTGGCCGCGAGATAATTTCGTGTTCGCGAGTGTGTTTGTTGTTTATGCTAATAATTCTCTTCGTATCGTGCGCATATCCCGCCGGTACAAAGTGGCACGAATGTGTATACGAGGCATATGGATACACACATGCGTACATACATACGACACACAAACTGTAGAGTCGTGAATGCCGAGAATATCGATTCGATGTATGTGTGTGTGTGTGTGTGTGTGTGTGCATCGCTTTCATTTCTTATCTTCCTAAACTTGATCGAACTTCACTCGATGTGTCTCGTGACATATATTAATTTGCATACATTAACGCGCGCATATTTGTGCAAACGATCATATAGTATGTATAAATTATATATTGGGTTCCTGTAACCCAACCAGATATTTTTCTAATAAAAAGAAGTTACAGATTTTAAAGAATTACAAATTTACATGTGTCGAAAAAAGGATATGGGATCATGAAACAATTGTAAAATTAAAATTCAAATCTTGAGCTCTATAATAAAATATAGATCTTGCTCTATAATAAAATATAGATCAACGGGAAGTTGAAAAGAATTGTGATTTACTTCGTTATATTTACTTCGACATTGAATCAGTTAATTTCTTTTTCTTGATTCTGTGGCAAAACTTGGTGTTTTGTGCGCGAAATTGATTCTGCAGTGTTGTATCCAATTTAGGAAGAAAAAAAAACTAATTACCTATTATTATTTAAAAAAAAATAAATATATATCTTCAAGAGCCTGAAGTTAATTCATACAGTTTAACCCAGAAATCTGAAATAAGAAACCTATAAAAAAGTATTCTCTTTCTAGTATGCAAAATGTACGCGAAAGAATAGATCATTTGAATGATAAAGGCAGATTGATTTTGCATTCTTTCAAGAATTTATATATGAGATTTGTGCAGGACACCCTATATACGACGATCCAGATTTAGCGTCCGTTTAGAATTCTCGAAGCGTTTCAGATACTTTCGCGATGCTCGAGAAAAGTCCATTCGAATCGTTCAAGAGTTATATTCGAAGAATCCTGGACTTTCGAAAAAATTTATCCTACAACCCAAATCAATCCTACAATCCTGCCTTATTGCAGGAAAATGGATGCAAGGAAAACGCTAAACTGAAAGATGTACAAGGGCAACGCATAATTTTTTTTTTGATTCCTCATTTATAGTGTGATACTTTATTTATCTTCGCTTTCTGTTCTTTCCCCTTGTGCCTATACGACGTTTCGTTCACGTATCTATCCGGCGTTATTTTCCAGCCGAAAATTTTGTATTTTTTCTGATACGAAAAATGTGAGAAATAAAAGAGAGTGAGTGAAAGAGAGAAGGAAGTATGCTTGGTAAAAAATATGTATACATATACGACGAAAATGTGTGATTATTTTATGAGATTGATCAGTGAAAATACAAAGTCTGTTCTGTCTTACAATTTCATTCTTTTTCCTCAGGCCAAAAGTAATATTAGAGTACCGCAATTGTTTCTGAATAAGCAAGTTTGAATTATTCATTGAAAAATGAAAATTCTTGCATAATATATTATAATTACAATTGCAATCAAATCGGCAATATATTTGTTTTAACAAATATATATATCCTGAATATTCCTGAATATTTTATCTTTTATCTTTTGCCCTTATTCTTGAATTTCTGCACATATTTAAATTAACATTACATGTTCGATCGATCTTTTCAGCCGAATAAATATAAAATACATCAGGCATTTATTTCTCTCGCCAATCGAAAAAAATATTTCGAAAGAAATGACAGCGCTTTATTGATACTGTTGTGGCCGATTTCAGCTACTATTCAACAATGGTATGAACCGTTTTTTTCCCACAGATTAACGCGTAACTTCGGGAGATTGTAACCGTGGGTACCAATGACCTGGTAATAACAACATCCGCCATACGCAGCTGTTGTCACGTCCCCTGCCAAATTCTTGCGAATTGTTTGCATTTGACGCATACGATTTTGCTGTCATTCGGGAATTCCCCGCAGTTGGGCATATGGCGCGGAAAGAAAATAAATATCCTCAAACACTTGCGATGTTAATATCTCTCGCGATGTGCGGCACTTCTGCACTATGAGGATGACTAATGTAAATCAGCACAAAGAAGTATCTACGATCGCGAACAGAAGAAGGAGATATACCAAACTTTTCATGTGTCGTTTGTGAAATTAATTCATCGAAAACTAATCTTAATCCGGATAAGAATACACTTTAATTACTTGTCTCTTCTAGTACTATTTTTTATACATAGTAAATTATAAATTATTTTAGATTATAATATATATATATATATATATATATATATATATATATATATGTATATATAAAAGAGATTTAAAATTATAATCTAAAACAAATTATTTATATTCTATAATTTATTTATTTAATTTAAATACATTTATATAAAATTATACATAATTTGTTTCATCATTAAGATGATAGAAATCGTTCTTCTTTTAAATATAATTTAGATATTGCGTTTGCATCAATTGCAAATATTGTAAAAAAGTCTTTATAATCTCCGAGATTCGAAATTGTGCATTTATTCCGAGCTGCGGTGGATCAGGTGGAGCGGAGTCTCGTGATATAATTTTCGGATAAAATTTTCAGAACGAATCTGTCTCACAGAGCGAACTCCGCCGCAACTCCGATCCGCGCGAGTCGCGGCGGAGAACGAGCGGAACGTTCCGCGACTCGCGCGAACTTGGCACGGCAGAAGCACGTACGTCGTGCCAAAAATAGCGATCGGCGGCGGGTTAAGCTGTTAAGAGGAGTACGCGAAGTTTTTGCGTCGCGTGCAAACGGGAAATCCCGTTGAGGATGCGACGCTACGACGCGCCGAATCGCGCTTGTCGTCAGCGGAAATATCGCATATTCGACGATAGACGCCTGTAGAAAGAAAAATTAAGAGTCTTAACATAATTAACGAGAAATCTGCAAAATATCCTTTTAGTTACTAGATACTAAGCACGGAAACGTGTAAAGTATAAGTGACTTTAGATTATTTAGAAGCGTTTTGTTGCGCAAAAAGGAAAAAAATTGAGAAAAGACAACAAATTATTTTGCGTGACAAGTTGTAATATATTTTGTTAAATATATTGGTTTAAATTTGGGAATCTTTTTGTCAATCACGATTATGATCAATATCCAAGTAATTATTATGTAATTTTAAACAAAATGCTTTTTCTCAATGTTCAATAAACGTAATTTACGTAATGTCAGTTTAAAAAACATACATAAAGAACATTTTATGATTTTATTTGATTAATAATAAATAACATATATATATATTTTAGATATTGAAATAATTGAACATTTAAAAAATTATTGAAATTTTACATTTTTTCGTGTCCTTAGCTTTGCTTCGTTTTAACCGTGTTTTTCTCGCTTCTCTTTCGCTGCGGAAGAAAACCAAAAATACATCTTATTTTAAATGCAGAATAAGTGAAAATAAAAAAACAAGCAGTCTTATTTTTTTCACGACGCGCCGATAATGTCAACAATTTTGCTTTATTCTCACCTATGTTGAAATAGCGAATAAGAAAGACATATGTGTTTTATTTCTACATGCGATTTTAGATATTAGTGTCGTCCAGCTGGCATCTGTAAAAGAAACATAAATTATCAAATATTTTTTTAACTAATAACGCTAATCGGACAGATGATGCTATCTCTCGTATTTTCATTGACACTCGCCATCGCCCATCTTTCTTACCTACCGCTGGCAAAAAAATTAATTCCGCATGCATAAAATTTTATCAAGGATTCAAATTATTTATCTTATCTTTTTATATTTTTACTAATCGAAAGCTCTTCAAATATATTTTACTTCAATCTTTTCAGTCGCTAATCAATTTTTTATATCACATATCAAAGCATAAACTTGAATGCTTATCCAATTATGACAATATACACACGATTATAAAAATGAAGTTTTTCTGTAAATTATGCCGTTGAAATATTTTAATGAGTAGCAAAATTCTTTCTCTATACAATTCCAAGCTTTAATCTATACATAATATTTATTAATAAGATAATAAAAATGAGGGAACCTCGCGAGAAGGATCATGTCTGAGTTTCTGATAAGGAAACAAAATTGACACGAGATTTCGCGATTGATCCGAGTCCATTTTCCATAGGTCAAAGTTCATCGTGTCAACGCGCCAATCTCAATTAGGGAGACATTTACGTCAAGATTGATCGAGATTGGATTGCCACTCGTGTCACTCTTTCACTCATCTCGTATAATGCGTTGCTTAAACGCAAACGTATTGTTTCCCAGACGCAAATATGATCGCATACATTGACTACCTGCTCACCCACGTGCGTTTACGTAATGCGCTCGCTAAAAATATGATAGAAGCAATAAACGGAAAATTTGGAATCGCGGCAGTCTGGCTGGTGTGTCGAAACGGCGAAAAGCTCGAAAGAAGGGTAAGTAAGTCACCCTTCGAATTGCCCTTCGCGACGAACGTTTTCACGCGATTATCGACGATATTTATAGCTCGAGATGGCTGAAACGATCGCGTTATCGAATGGAACTTTGATATCACTCGTGCTCAAGACGATGTTAAATATAACCGTCGAACCGTCGATATTCACCTTGTGAATGTGCGATCATTTAATTGTTATATTTAATTGTTATATTTAATTGTCGATATAAAATCGGTATAAAATTGCTCGCGTGCGACCGCTCGTTTATTAGTAATGTCGACGGTCATCGCGAGAGATTATTTTCGTCACGTTTCATGGGCGCAACGTTGTTTGTCTCGTTATTCGCAATTAATATTTACAAGGCGATTGAATCGAGGAGACGGGAGATAAGGCCGCGAAGTGACGTCACACACACGAACTATCGGTTCGCTTTTATTTATTAAGTAGATTTGCTTGAGGTTCACAGTACAAAGACCATGACCTCGGTGATCGTTTGGAGGTTCTCAATAATGATTCTTGAGTTTGAACTAATCATTTGCTCTTCCCGGCTATGTTAGTTTGTCATTCATTTTCCTACACTCAAATAAGAAAAAATGTGTATCATGAAATGAGAAGCATTTAAAGTTGATTAAATAATTTACAAAATGATCAAATATAATTAACTAAATGATTTACAAATATATACATATGATGTATATGTATATTTCATATAATAATAAATAATATATATATATATATATATATATATATATATATATATATATATATATATTATTTATGATTAGATGTGAGTGTGCTGATTAATCGATCGCAGTAGATACTTTATAAAATCAATATATAATATATAAATATATATATATATATATATATAATAAAAAAATTACAAATATATATATATATATATATTCGTTTTTATTTTATTTATATATAGATTTTTAAAAAAGTATTTATTTTAAATTTTTAAAAATATAATACGATATTGTCAAAAAAGTATTTTCCAACTGTTAACAATTTTCTTATATGCAAATGATTTTGCATTGCAATATAAATCTTAATTCAAATCATGTTCATCCCATCAGTACTGCTTTTCTTGATCGATCCTTGAATCTCGAAAGGATCGTTTCGATTTCGAGGGCGACTCTCAGTCGATCCCTGATCCACGATAGAATATAATGTAAAAAGATGCGGGCGCGCAAGCGCGCTTCGCGAATCACTCGCTCACTCGTTTTCAAACTGCGCCTCGGAAAGATGATCCAGTATCACTACGGAACTCGTTTCGCACTTTCTTTCCGTAAAGTCAATCGAATCGCGGCGCAACCTTCGGACAATTTTTCGGGTTCGCGATAATTGTCGTGAGAAGTTGTTTTTGCAAACGTTTGTCACGTGAAATGTTCCTCGAGAAATATATGTAAAACAACATTGGATGCCTCATTCGCATCGATACTCGTCCATAATTAATTATTACTGATATTAATTATTACCGATGGTATCGAAGAACAGATAAAGTCGAACGATCCCGAATTAACGTTTCTCTTTATATTGAATTTCGTTCTTTGTAGCATCATATATAATAGTAAACATTATCTTGAAATCATAATCGTAAGGCTCGGAAGACATTAAATCTGAGTATACAAAACACAGGACTATACGAGCCAAGCTAGTTGTAGATGGCTGTATGTTAGTATATTTAAAATAACTAATATAATATAAACAATAATAATTTACATACGTAATTTCGATCTTTAATATGGTCATCTTCAGTGCACAATAAAAAAATTCTTTTGTCAAAGCTAGCGATAAGTGAATTTCTTGTTAATGGAATAAAAATACCTATATATAGAAATACAAAACATTATAGCAATATTTGTAACATTGTTCGGCAATTGCTATGACATTGTTGGAATTTTTTACTATATATATATATATATATATATATATATATATATATATATATATATATAGTGATAACATATTGAGATTGTATTTGAGTTTTAAATATATTTAAATAATAAAGTACTTATAAATACTTATAAATACAAATAATAACTTATAAAGTACTTATAAATAAGCTCTTGAATATAAGATCAGACTATGATCGATATTCGTAGTCCATTCTTATATTTAAAATTATCTTAAGTAAATCATCTTAAATAAGCTTATATGACTTATATTTGGAATCTTAAGATGATCTTAAATATAAAAAATACCTTAGAGCATAAAATATTTTTTTTTCTTTTGACATTTTCATTTAAATCGTTTAAAAGATTTACGACCATAAAACAACCTTAAATGTAAGATGAATTATCAGTGACTTTTCTTTCTACGAATAATGCGAAAATCTGATTAATTTTATCCAAGAGGCATCCAATCGATATCGGTCATATAATCTCGAGCAACATTTTCTCGTGTCTTCGGGGTTTTTTTCTAGTCTGAGATTCTAAAAAATAGATATTTGATTCGCAAGAACGTATGATCGAATATTCGGCTTCAACCTGACGTCTCTTTGCAGGACAACCAGCCATTTCACCCGGCCGTTCGTATTCGCGCGGGTCGTCCTCCGTCGTCGGGATCGTCGACGTCGGTGGTGCACTTCCCAGGTGGCGTGCCGCTGCTTGACATCGAACTTTGCTCCGCCGTCATCGTTAAACTCCACCTCCTCTTACCCTTCGTTCCCCGTATCGTCCCGTGCCCCGTACTGCAGTCCGTCTCGATCGTTGAGCGTCGAGCGATCGTGGTGTGTGTGTGTGTGTGTGTGTGTGTGTGTGTGTGTGTGTGTGTGTGTGTGCGTGCGTGCGTGCGTGCATGAGTGAGTGAGCCACGTCGATTTTCGTCGGCTCTCCTCGATCCCGCGCACGCTCCGCTCCGCACGTTCGTTCCGGCGGATTCGTGGAAATAGGCGAGATCGGCGACACGCGGAGGAAGGATTCTCGCGCGCGCGATGAGCGGCGCGTGGTAGAGGAAGAAATACAAAGGCGTACGCGTGATCGACGAGAGTTAATCAACGAGTGATAAACGAGAGAGAAAGAGAGAGAAAGAGAAAGTGTGAAAGCGGCGCCGCAGGTTTCCCCATTCGCTGGTGCAGAAAGGGAGGGAATTAGTTGGACGACAAGGAAGAGGAGAAGGGAGGAAGGAAGAGAAAAAGGAGCAAGGAGGGTATTTAAATCCAAACATGTCACACGCGCGCCTGCGGAACGCCGTGATCACCGGCAGCTGGCCGACGAGGACGATGACGGCAACCGCGTCAACGTCGGCGGCGGCGGCGGCGGCGGCGATGAGACAGGGTGTAGGCAGCGGGGCGCTGATTGGCCGTGGGGTAGGGATGGCGGACGGGCCAGTGTCCTCCGCGTCGATGTTACTCCAGCCGGTTATTCCGTGTCGCGGCATGGCGGCGAGCGCAGCGGTCTCGGCGGCCTCGTCGGTGGCGACGGCGATGCCGCGCGGCAAGGTCCTTACCGAGGACAACGTCTTCGTGAACCTGAGGAAGATGGAATACGCGGTGCGCGGTCCGTTGCTTATTCGGGCGCTGGAGCTCGAGAAGGAGTTGCAAAAGGTAAGGATAAGGGCTTACCACATAAGCCGGAAGGGACGCGTAGCGGAGGGGGGAGAGTGAATAATCGAGAACGGTCTCGAACAGGATGAGATCTTCCCCGAGCGCATGAAAGAAAGAAAGGAAGGAAAAAAAGCACGAATGGAACACGTCGTTACGTCTCGAGTGCGATGGGAGGGAATGAGAGGAGAGGTAAAAGGGTGGGAAACAGGATAGGGGGCTCGGTGTCTGACGCGAGGTTACCATGGTGAACGTCAAGTATCGAAAGAGGGAGGTATAAAAAGCAGAAGAGGAAGAAGGGGAATAATCGCTAATTGAGATTCCAAACGGTGTGAGGTGCGAATGGAACTCAATGAACAGAGAATACTATTTGTCTCAGTATTGCGTGTTATTCTCCACATGTATAAAGATAAGATAAATTTGTTCTTAAATTTTTATGAAAAAAAATCTTGATAAACATTGTCGATACGAAAAAGAGCTCGGGATGTGCTTAATGGAATTTTTAACATTTAAGTAGGAATGTTAATTTTATGTTTAATTATATAGTAATTATACTTAATTGTGTGATAATTATAAAAATCTTAATATTACCACAAAAAAGCGATGTTGAAACTAGGTTTAAAATTACGCTTATGTTTAAAATTTCAATTTTAAATCCATAAATAGAAAATCATGCATTTTATAGTCGGAATAAGCTCCGTATAATTAACATTTTGTTAAATACATGGAAAGAGCGATATTGTTGTAGCATTCGAAAATTTGACTAGATATAGATTTGAAAATAATTTTATAGGATTATAAAAATAATTATGTAAAATGTTTGAGAGCGCGCGCATAGTGGTGATATTAAGATTTTTAATATTTATATAATAATATTTATATTAATATTTATTTTAATATGAATATTTGACATAATTGTTTAATGCTCAAAATTATTTTTATATCTACATCTGATCAAATTTGTAGATATTTCAAAACTGTTCTGCTCGTGTAAAAATGTACAAAATAGTAGTTTATTCATTCTGAAAATAAGCTGTGTAATTGTGAACATATTAGCATGTTAGAATAATAGAATTTTAAAGAACACATCCCAGAATATATTTAAGTTATTCATATAACTTAAATGATTCATTTAATTGATCGCTTTTGTAAATAAAATGAAATATAGACAAACACGAAATATATCTAAATTACTTGGCATATAAAGCAATTTATTTAAATTACTTGGTAAATAAAAAATTATCGTTGCCAATGAAAAATTTCTTCTGCAGATACGATTTGAAGTAACTTATGGACGTAATTACGGTAATACGGAAGTAATATACGGATGTAACTTATTATCTTGTGAAGAAGTTAACGCGAATACGATAATGCCGGTTGTGAGGTATATAATTTCGTTGCACAATTGCCTAATCGGCAGTCACAATTGACATTACGGTTGTATTATCATTATTATTTGACGTCATTATCGGTTTTCAGGCATACCTATCGCCGACCTTGCCTGGGAAATGCAATGACGTTGATTGCCTCGAGCAGATAACGTTCCTTTTTTTAATTCGGTGATATACAGACCGGACACACATATGGCAGCCTGTTATCGCGCTATCAAACGCGATTGCATACATATTGCCGACAAGAATACGCACTCGTCAAACAAAATTCGATCGTTGCAAATACGCAAATCTGAAACCCGAAAATATTGAAGAAGATTTACGAATTTCTATCTCCTGGGAGAACGACGATCTTCCCGGAACCTGTTCTGTGTACAGTTATGTTACACAGTTTATTACTCCAAATAAACGCTCTTTTGGGAAAACATCTGCTGGAATGCAGTTCAATTCCGGTGATTTTAGAACGTCCAGTGTTTCGAAAAGACTCCTTTTTAGCCATGCCGGAAGATACGTTTTAAAAATAGGAGTGTTGTAGCTCCCGGCATGAATGTAAACCGTGAATGTAAACCGGTTCGCTGGAGAAAAAGAGACGCATTTTATTTATCAATGCAATTACGCTCTGAATAATACGTATGCGTTCTCACGTTTCTTTCAATTTCACACGCAATTGCATAACGCTTGTTGACGTAATTTCACGTAGTATGAGGTTTAACCAGTTTAGCAGGATAACACTGTTTCTCTCTCTCTCTCTCTCTTATAAGAAGAAATATTTTGTATTTATTATTAGAAATTACTTAATTTATATTCATTAAATTTTTTACTTTCCTTCAGAAATAGGAAAGATATTAAAATAATACATATATGTGTGTATCTTAATTTATAAATGATCAGAAAGAAACGCAAACTTCAAAGATTCGAATAAAAAAAATTAAAATTTTCATTCAACTTCTGGCGAATTTTGTTTCAAAAGAGCTCTGATTTTGTGTAGTTTAATTATTAATGTGTTCAGAGATGTGTGAAAATTAAATATTAGAATAGCGATTCGAGCTAAAATAATTTGTTTTGCAGGGCGCTCAGAAACCGTTCAAGGAAGTGATCAAGGCAAATGTGGGCGACGCCCACGCGATGGGCCAGCAGCCCATTACGTTCTTACGGCAGGTACTCACCCTGGCGGTTTCGCCGAATCTGCTGAACGATCCGAGCTACCCGGAGGACGCGAAGGATCGCGCCCGAATAGTTCTGAAGGGTTGTAAGGGTGGTAGTGTGGGCTCGTATTCGGAATCGGCCGGCATTGAGTGCATTCGCAAGCATGTTGCGCAATACATTCAGGACCGTGACGGCGGCATTCCTTCCGATTATCATAACATCATACTTTCGAACGGCGCTTCTGATGGTATCAAGGTATATGTACTTGAAAATCTCATCGCGTTTTTTCTTTTGTTTTTTTTTTTTATTATTCAAAATTAATTACTTGAAAACAAACTAATCATTCTAAAAAAACGTTCCAACATGGAGAAATAAGTATAAGTTTATTTTTTTCTACATGATAATAAAAAATGATTTGTTTCGAATGCACGATACAAAAAAATTGCAATTGGTATTTCAAATTCTTTTAAATTTATTTTATGGTATTTTAAATTATTTTAAATAAATTATTGTTGTAAGATACTAATTAACACTACGTTTTATCTTTCTAACGCTCTTGTCTGATTTTTTGGATTTTTTTTCAGTCATTCCTGAAACTGTTCAATGAAAAGATCAACGACAAGCCGTCCGGTGTGTTGATTCCGATTCCGCAGTATCCTCTGTACTCGGCGACCTTGGCGGAATTTGGTCTCGCCCAGATCGGGTACTATCTGGATGAAGACAACAAGTGGTCGTTAGAGATTAGCGAGTTGGAACGAGCACTAGAGAAGGTCAAAGGCACATGCAATCCTCGCGTGCTAGTAGTCATCAATCCTGGTAATCCGACCGGCCAAGTGTTGACTCGCACGAACATCGAAAATGTCATTCGTTTTGCCCACAAGCATCATCTGTTCCTGTTGGCCGATGAGGTCTATCAGGACAACATATACGACAAGGATAGCGCGTTTCATTCCTTCAAGAAGGTCATGACGGAAATGGGCGAGCCGTACTCGAAGATGGAACTCGCATCGTTTATGTCTATTTCAAAAGGTACGCAAAAAAAAAACGGATAAAATTGAGGTGTAATTTGTTAGGAGTAATAAAAAACAGTTTATTTAAAAATTATTTAAAATATTAATTGCCTGAAAATTATTTTGCTGTCCAATAAATCTCGTAAAATTAAAAGGCGTCTTCACGATTCGATTTTAACACAGGACAGCAATTTGATTTGTGCTACTTTTATTGACGCGTAACACTGTGCTGTGCTTGTATGAATGAAACATGTCGGATAACGTTAAAGAAAATTCATATTTTTCTCTTCGAATTTTTTTTAAATAAATAGATTTTTTAAAACTGAGACATTTTATTTTCAGGATACATGGGCGAGTGCGGAATCCGCGGTGGTTACTCTGAGATCATCAACATGGATCCGGAAGTGATGAAAGTGTTGCTGAAGTCAATCTCCGCGATGTTGTGTCCTACTGTACTCGGTCAGGTTGTGATGGACGTTGTAGTGAATCCGCCGAAACCGAGTGAACCATCGTATGAGCAATTTCAAAAAGAGAAGAAGGAGACATTGCGCTCTTTGGCAGAAAGATCGCAGCTCGTTGTCGATACTCTCAATAATATTCCGGGATATAAGGTGGCTATCCTTTTATGAGAGATATTCGATAAAAACGCTCGAAATTTCTACAATGATTTTCCTTCCTCTTTTCAGGCAAATCCACCGATGGGCGCGATGTATGTGTTCCCACGCTTCGAGATACCACCGAAAGCGATCGAGGCGGCACGAGCGAAAGGCCAGGAACCGGACGTTTTCTATGCGTTCAAATTGTTGGAGAGCACTGGGATTTGCGTGATCCCAGGTTCTGGCTTCGGTCAGATACCCGGTACATACCATTTTCGGACCACGATATTGCCACAAAAGGAGAAAATCAAAACGATGTTGGATGCACTGAAGCAATTCCACATCAAGTTCCTTAAGGAATACAGTTAAATTTTCTGTAATATATTTCCAGTTGAAAAAAATTGAGATTACGAAGAATAGAAATAGGAATCCACGAGGAACAACCGCCTAGGGCTGTGCATATCTGAGAAAGGACTAATTTTGGTCTCAATGCGACTGTGAATATGCGAATATGAATAATTTTTATTACGATTAAATAACTTACTATCAAGAGAGAATTACGACATTGTTATTGAGTTATATAGAAAATTGTGATAAAACTTTAAATTCGTCGTAATATAAATGTAAATCATTGCTGAATGTAAATATTTGGTAGTTATCGTTGTATGACGATCATGGTCGATATTATGTAATGATCATCAAAAGAGAGATTGAATATTGTTGTAATCAGGTTACTGTGTTATTCTTTTTTCCATTTCGCACGATTCCTCATTTTTTCTTAACTTCTGTAAACTTAATTTCTTTTTTCAAGTTATTTTTTATTAATAATCTTAACTTGTAGCATGATTTTATGTTTTCTTATCCCAAATTATTATTAATTCATATAGAAATTATAAGTAAAAATTGAAAAGGAAGAAAATAATACAGAATTTGTTGAAGAAAGAATGCAAAAAATTAAATAATAAAAAATGAAATAATTGAAATTGTGTGTGTATGTGATAGTACGTGTGAAAATGTGTAATACACATAATTAAAAAATTGGGAAAGGAAAGGATATTAAATGATAAGTTTCTGTCTTTTTTCAATGTGATTGTTGATTTATTATGCAACTATTTCTTATACTAATAATACATATACATTCTATATCACTATTTACAACATTTACTATTTACTAATCAAAGATCCACAGCAAGTCTTTCTATCTCCTCGACAAAGAACTTCATGTCGGCCTCCGTCACTCCCGAATTCTGCAATACCAATCTGAAGAAGTTTGGCATATTTCTTAATGTCTGGTACGTAATTAACATCGTACCGGCTCGCACCATACGTTCCTTGATCATCGGCGCAATCTGCAATAGTTTCATCAACTATAAGCATACTCAAGCTATACAAATTAACAAGACGAAAGGAAATAAAAATTTGAGATGTAGCACCAACTAAAAAAGGATGAAAATAATTACTTAAAATATGAAAAATAACAATCCGGACGTTTAAATTTTGTTAAAACGAAACGATACGATGATACTTTTTTCAAATCTTTGCACTCGGTAAAAGAAACGCGCTTAAATCGAATAAAGTCGAGTATTTCGAACCTTGTGGAGCGCCTGATCGAGTTCTGGACCGGCCAAGTGCCTCTTCGACGGCGGAACATAGCGGAAACATACATTGGTACACTCCGGTTCAGCGAGCAGGTGCCAGCCGTCGCGCGTTCTGATAAGATCGACGAAGTGGCGTGAAAGCGCGAACACGCGATCAACGTGAGCCTCGAGGCCGCGCGTGCCCTTCGCCTTCCACATAAACCAGAACTTAAGGACATCGGCACGGCGGCCGCATTGCACATGTCGATCGCCGCAATCGAACGACGGATCATAGAACTTGTCGTTCTGGAAGAGGTAGCTCGCTCTGCAACCATGCGCCGCTTGCAGCAAACCTAAGCGTGAAATTCCATTATATAAATTTAAGAATAGTAATAATATTTTATATAAATTATTCATTTATTACAATAAAAGAGGACGATTAATTGGGCGAAGGTATTAATCACAAAGAGTATTATTAAGTAAAATAATGATGCTATTTAATGAACGAGGTAAAATTAGCATTACAAAAATTATATATTCTTTAATATTTTAAATTTATGAAATAAAATAAGTAAAATTAGAGAAATACGCGAAAAAATTTATAAAAAATAAGAATAAATAAAACCTTCATGGCGGAGCAGCAGGGTGGAACATTGCTGTGGCGCAGCGAGCATCTTATGGGGGTTCCAGGTGACCGAATCCGCGAACTGGATACCACTCAAGAGGCCGCGATGCGTCCGGGAAACGAGGGCGCCGCCACCCCACGCAGCATCTACGTGGAACCACAAGCCGTACTTTTTGCAGACCTCGGCGATTTCTTGAAGAGGGTCAAACGCGCCTATCACGGTGGTGCCCGCGGTGGCGGACACCATGAGTGGCGCGGCACCCTCTTCGATGGCCCTGGCAATCTGCGCCTCCAAATCAGAGACCACCATTTTTCCACGGGAATCGACCTTGGCCAGATACACATTGTCATAGCCGATACCCAGGAACGCAGCGAGCTTCTTCACGGAATAATGCGCGTCTTCCGACGTGAACACCACCAACCGTGGCATCTGCGATAGTCCGGATTGCTTCAGGTTTGGATATCTGAAGTTAATAAATAACGTTCATTTGTTTAATTCCAACAATAATTCATAGTTAAAAAAATGAGTGGCAAAATAATTTCTTAATAATACATGGAAAGAACAGCTTTTTATTATCTAAAAATTTGATAAAATCAGACATTTGGAAACAATTTTATTAAGACATCAAAATAATGTCGCTTAATCATGATGATTATAAAAATGATTGATATAAAAATTGTGTAATATTCTAGCAATCAATTTGAACGTCCTATATAATTATTTTGACCCCAAAAAAGTTATTTTTAGATTCATATCTGGTCAAATTTTTAAATTTTTCGGGAAAACTGTTTTTCCCATGTACATCTGAAAATAATATAAAAAAAGATATATATTTAGTAAAATAATAATATATTTTAAGAAATAAATAATCACACCTATAGTGACGCGCCAGGTTGATGGCGTATCCGTTCGCCATGGAACCGCCGGGACAGAAAAGACCTTCGCCGCTCTGCCAGCCGATTATGGCGCGCATCTCCCGCAGCACATCCTCTTCCATCAGAGAAAACACCGGGGACACCTCGTAGGTGTAAACGGACGGATTAAGGGCGTCGGTCAACCACTGGCCCAGCAGCCCGTACGGATCCAGGCTGGAGAACAGCTGATTTACAAAGTGCGGGTGGCCTGTCTTCACGCTGTACTTGATGATGTCATGGGTCAGTGTCAACAGTTCTTCATGGCTAACACCCTCGGTCGGCAGTGACAAATCCACCACGGACCGCAGATCGTGAGGGTCCACCCACTCGACCACGCGATCCTCCCCAGAGGTGGACTGCATGCACATACATGAAAGATAAAAGATATGTTGAATAATTGTATATTTTTTAAGTAATAGTTTTCCACTTTTTAAAATATTTTTTTCCAATAATCCTTGTCTACCAACTCATGCGAATAGGCAAGTCGACACGCAAGTTCTCTTCTTGCGTGAACTGCGCCACTGTAACTTTTGCCATGACTCTGACGGTAGAAAACGAATTTTTTGTCGGCATCTTTAATTTTGATAATCTAGATATTACTATAAGAATATCAATGATTTATTACGTTATATTTTGCAACGTTTTGGATTCAGCTTTCTCTTGGCAAAAATGTTGAAATATGAATAGCTTCTGAAACATCATACGCGAATGCTACTTTTCATGCGTTTGGGGCAATAAAATCTCATTCGTTGTTTAATATTAAAAATTATAACAACAAAGAGAAAAGTGAATAAAGGAATTGAAGGAAAGCTAATGAAATTTTTGTTAGATTAAAAATTAATTTTGAATTCCTCGAGGATTCGATCAACGAGTTTACTGAATACGTCGCATTTCTCGAATACACAAGACAATGCGTATTCCTGCTAAGAACTGTGTTCTTTCCAGTACATGTCTCTAGTCGAGCGTTTATATGTGATTTATCGAAGAGTACAGCATAGTATTCCTTGGCAAATGGTAATGAGATCAATAATATGATGAAATTAAATGATGATCGATGATTAAATTGTCAGCAAATCGCTCGCAAATTATTGCAATCTATCACTATTATGCCTATTAAAACTAAATTTATACTGGAACGACGTAAATTCCGCCATATTCTTGCTAAATGGAATAGCATTAACATAAAAAAAAAAAAATTGCAATGCATTGCGCGCTATAATTACTTCACGCAATATCCTCGGCATCAGATTATTAAGGACTTATATAGCTGATAACTCCATTACGAAGAGAATTTCAGTATCGGAAAATATATTATTAGAGAATAAAGCTCTTTTGCTATATTGCGAAATCGAGCAAATTGGTCGGCTATCGGTATCGCTGCAATAATGATGATAACATGATAGCATCAATCCGAGCGATAGTGTTTTCTATAGTTACAGATATATAAAACAGATATATAAATTCAAATAGACAGAATAGAGAAAAATGTACTCTTGTTATTGAATGTTGTAAAACGTAAAATATAAATAAATAAAATAAATATTAATCAAATAAAAATAAATAATAATAAAGAAGATATATATATATATATATATTAATATGTAAGAAACTGAAAATTATAATTGAAGTCAATAGAACCTGAATAAATAAATAAATATAATATAAATAATACATATCTAAACCTAAGATATAAAAAAAATATAAAATAGAATAATAATTTATTAATTTATTAAGAGTCATTTTTTTTCTAGTTCTGCGCGTTGCATTATCTGTCTATTATCTATTCAAACGCATAAATTCTGTAACATTTTCAATTTTGCATTTTTTTGCAAAAAAAATGCAAAATTGAACACTATCTTATTCCATCGGATTGTTAAATATAAAACGATAAATCAATAAAATCCGAGAGGTTTCAGACTTACCTGGAATACCGCCCGCTGCAAGACGAGCTCAAAGAAGTCCCGGAAGAGCTTTTCATGGGCGTTCCGGCGTGGTATGCTGCGGAAATCCCGTTTCTCGACGCCTTGTCGCTCCACGGTGCCATTTGCGAGACCTGAGGGTGCTGACATCGACGAGGAGTCCGCCACCGGATGTTCCCCAGACATCTTCCGCCGAGATCCTGCGGCTGGACCGGCTCTTCCGGGTTCCGCCTGCGTCAACCTGACGTCGTTGGTTATATCCTCGTTGACGGGCATGACTGTCAAGCTCGGCCGATCGGTCTGGGTCCGTGACGACGACAACAGTTTCCTTTATATGTATTAACGCTGACCGCGTCAATCAAGGACGTCTCCCTCCAGTGGCCCTCTGCGGCGCTTTTCCGCGGAGCGGAGAGTTTCCGCTTGCGTTTTCCCCCGCGCTCGTTCACCGCTGCCATGGGCAAAAGCCCATTCCCACGCGGATCAGAGGAATCGGGAGTTTGGAAATCCCCGGAAGAAAGCTGCCGAACAGCGGCGATTCCGTCAAACTCATAATCTGTAGCGGAGTTACGAATTAGTGAGGAAATAATCAATGAGGCTGACTCACTCTGGGAAATCTCCCGCCTATAAGATTTCTGAGTATTCAGATATTTCGGACATTCGAATGTCATCCGTCCCGAGTCAAAAACTCGAAATTACTTGGATCATTTGGATCATTCCGATATTCGAATTATTTGAATGTAAATTATCTAAATAATATCTAATTATCTATGGTTAATTAATCGGATCGGTAAAGTATTCGGATTCAAAATTTGAATTTAGATTTTGAAAAGGAAAGGAATATTGATGTAATTAATTGTTTTTAAAATATTTTTCACTAAACTATATATGTATCTTCTAATTATAATATACCTTTTTAATCTTATGCTTAATAAACGAGTCCACAGAGTCTAGATTCGAATCCAAATTCGAGTTCAAATCCTATTCCGAATCTAAATTCATTGCGAGTCCAAATCCGAATCTGCATTCTATATTTCGATATTTCTACTATTCTTAGAAAATTCAAATCTTCGAGCATCTTTGAAGCATCGCATTTACTTGCTATCCGAATAGCATTTGATTGATGAACGAATCTTGAAGACCTACTCTCGAGTTCATCCGAGAATAAACGCTGTGCTGAAGATACCCACGAAGATATCCTAAATGAGAGAAGTACAATGAGAGAAGTCCTGGCAATTAACATTAATTAATAATTGAATATTGAATTTACTTACACACATATATATATATATATATATATATATATGAATGGGAGACCATGCAACAATATTGAGATCTCTCATGACCGTGAGAGGGAAAAGTGAATTCGCGGAGTGGAGGAGCCTTCGAGTCGCGTTAAACGCTCCTCCCGCGTATTGCAAAACAACAATGGCTCGTTCGCGTTTTTGTTTAGCGAACCCCGTCCTCGTTCCGCACGCACGGATCCAAGGACGTGCGCAGGAGGTGCGCACAATCATTAGTGCGACTCGCGTAAGAATCGCGATTGCCTTACCAAGTGATGTTCGTAAGCGCAATTAGGCGGTAATGGATAATATACCATCCAGGCATTGACTTTTCCTCCACATTTCGATGGAAGGAAACTCCTTTCATCCTTTCCTTTCAAATGATAATTCATTATTTGACGTCACCTTAATCTGCGATAGCGACTGTTATAACATATTCATAATGTCACCATATTCTACAGATACAGAATGCATGGCCTCGATTCGATTCGTTAACGTCATATATTTATATGATGTATGTATGCGTATTTATATGTACGAGTATGTATTTGTAAGCGTGTGTGTGTGTGTGCGTGTGTGTGTGTGCGTGTGTGTGTGTGTGTGTATTTATTGCCGACAAACATAATTTATCACTATGAAAAAATATTTTATTGCAACGCATTTTTATTGCAAAAATATTTTATTGCAACGCATTTTTATTGCAAAAATATTTTATTGCAATACATTTTTATTGCAAAAATATTTTATTGCTTGGTATACCGACGTTACGTTGCGATTTTTTAGAGAAGAATCCTAATGTTATTGTGATTCTACAAGCAATATCGCCTTCAATGATTTGCTGCGTTAGAATGTTAGATTTGGTTTTCATATTACGTTTCACATTATGATTCATATTATGTTTACGAGCTCTAGATGGAACAAAAGTTCATCAAGTTTTACATAGATTCAATTCATGCCAATCCGCTGCAATTTTTAATTTTCTTTAGCCTATCTTTTTAAATTTTTTTTATATAAATATGGATGTTTTTAACTTAAAAATTATCAACTTAAAAATTATTATTAAAAATACGTTTACCGCTGGTATCATGTTATTTTTGTGATATTAAACTCTTTTTGTATTATTTATATAATTTTACTTTTGTAAAATTTATCGTGTGCATGCGCGCGCGCGTGTGTATATATTCATACTTTGGAAGTTTATTGGAAACTGTATATATTTTAAAAATAATTAATATTCGATATTTTCCCCAGTTTAATTAAATTTTCAATTTAGAAAATTCCAGAGTTACTAAAACATAAGCTAAAATTGAATAGAAAGATAGATTCTTTCCGCGTTAATTTGATAAACATTTTTAATTAATAATAAAACTCATAGCAATTTTGTAAAACAAATTCAACGTTGAGAGAGAGAAAAAGAGAGAGAAAATTATCTACAAAAATCAGCGTATCCGCGGTTACATTGATAAAAAGATAGAAGGTTATCATCCGTAAAATTAGAATTACGTTTTTACGGATGATAAAAACCGCGTCAAGCACGTGTGCGTGATTGCAGAGGAATAATGTAATTCTTGCGAATGAGGAAAAAAGAAAGAAACTATTCTAATGAAGTAACTGAGAGAGAGCAGTTGCAAAATTATCTTTTATAATTATTAAGAAAGAGTAGATTGTGATAAATTAATTGTGGAATAAACTTCAAATGATAATGCAAATAAAGAATTTGGTTGACTGAACCTGAAACAATAAATAAATTTAAATTATAATTATTAAATTTTTTAAAACATCATATAATAAAACTGACTATAAAATATTATAGACTATTGAAATTTTTTAATTGATTGATTTAATTTGATCTTTTTTCATTGAATCATAAGCTGATATTCATAAGCTGCATTCGGGAAGCGCGCTATTAGCGCATTTTTCTCCTTGATTTACATTTAATGAGCGATAAAGATAGAATGATAATGCTAATAGCGCGTTTCCGGAATGCAGCCTTAGTCTATTCTCATATTTAATTGTAAGATTGCCTAAGTACAGATTTAAGATGTCATAAACCAATTACAAGACTGCATTTGCATCTTAAGATATTACTTAAGGTGATCTTGATGTAAGAATGGACTTTGAATATTGGCCATAGATTTATTAATTTTTATTTGTCCTTTCATTTATCCTTGTTAATAAAAAAATATAATAAGGACATTATGTAAAATATATTTGAAAAATAATTTTATTTGCACATTCAAAAGAAAAAAAGAAGTCTTTAGGTCAAGGTAGAAACAAATATCAAAATACTTAAATTAAAGTCTTGTATCATTTTGCAATTGCTTAAAGTCTTGTATCATTTTGCAATTTTCATGATAGTTAATGAAAATGAGAGAAATGAATTTATAAATATCTGAAAATGAGCGTGTGAAAATGTCTGCGCGAAGAGACAGCCTAGCATTATGTATTTTGGACATTTCTCAGATTTATCTCTCAGAATTATCTCAGAATTTATTTTTGAACTTTTCTCGGACATTCTTTTACGAATTTTTTTCTAAACATTTTTCGAAAACTTTTTAAATATTTTTCAAACGTTTTTCGAAAAAATGCGTAATCGCATAAATATACTCGCGCAGCATGTTTTTATTTGGACTCAATGAAATTAAACATAAAGGACATACTTGCTATGAAAATTTATGAAAATGAAAAAGTAAGTATACCATATTCTGAACTCTTTTTCATTGATCAAAAGTGTCTCTAAAAATGTCTCTGACTCAGCAAAGAAACTCATCAAAAGCCATTTTAGAGGTATTTTTATCGCTAAAAAGAGATTTGAAATTTGGGTCTAAGTAACTATGTTTATAATACTTACTATTTTTTCGTTTATTCTTGACTTGCAAAATGCTCACGTGGTCAGCACTTATATCATTTTCGACTTCAGTAGCTTTTAATCCAGGATATGCCGCCATAGTCTAATTCTTGCACCTAAAGCGAGATAGAAATAAAATGCGCGAGCGTTAAAAAAAAGGAAGAACGAAAAAAGCAAGTGCAGAAAGTGTATTAATTCCAATCAAAACCTATTGCAATCAAAAATGCTATTAGAAATCAAAGATACATGATTAATGCTTCAGTTATACTAAATTAGATTTAAAAAAATCTAGATGTACCATTATCGGATGCATCCTTATTTAACATTTGATGGACAAAGATGAAATGATATTTCGGTACATTCGGATATTATTTCCGAACACACTCCTGTGGATTCGAATGCGAAAGAGTGGGGGATGAAATGCGCACGCTTCCCCCCCTCCTTTTCTAACGCGCTCTCAATTATGTTTTACGACTATGGCGGCTCGTGCGAAGAGGTTAGTGCGTTACGCCGCTAATTGCTATTGATTTTCGTTGTACTCGATGACTCTCCCAGGATCACCATAAAAATGTTCAATTTCCTGAGGACACGCGCCATCTCGACGCAGAATGCGCGTATCATGTCAACGGGGTCGACCATCCAATACCAGAGGCAATTGTGCTCGTTCTGCAATTTCCATCACCTAAGACCACCTCGCGGTAC
Source organism: Pogonomyrmex barbatus (assembly GCF_055798465.1). Classification (NCBI taxonomy): domain Eukaryota; kingdom Metazoa; phylum Arthropoda; class Insecta; order Hymenoptera; family Formicidae; genus Pogonomyrmex; species Pogonomyrmex barbatus. The sequence goes on from NW_028297098.1 coordinate 14,592,418, forward strand.
GTGAACACGTGTTCGAGACACGTCTTGTTTGTGGAACATGCGTTTGTAAATAATGCCTCGCCGGTTTGTGAAATCAGACTTTCCTTATCTCGATTCGATTCTTATTTTTCTACAACTTTTTTTCTTTCATGCCAGTCATGAAAGACAAGAATTGGACTGTGTATTGACACAGGACGTCTCGCCCTGATTTATATTCACGTTAGTTAACAGAATGTAACGATGTCATACGTTAACAGGAGCTGTGATCAATTTTTCTTCATTAGATTATATATATATACACACACACACACACACACACACACACACACACATATTTATAGCTCAAAATATTTCAAACAGACTTTGTAAAATAGAAGATTACATAAACATCGAATGAGATTGTTTCTATTGTAAACTCTATTATAAATCATTTTGTGTATTTTCAGCAATGAGATGTACGCCGATTCGCTATTACACGACTGATATAGTTGAACTACAAACTCCTATGAAAAAAAAAATCAAGCGTCGTTCAAAAAAATATGCAGAATTATTGGAAGGTATATTAAATTGAAATTATAATAGATAGATAGAAATTATAATATATAGAAAGCAACATATAATATAAAAAAATAACGAATAATAATTGTTTTTTAAAATTATTATTAGTAACAAACCAGACAACCAGCAACAAGAAGGCAGCAGTGCATAAATTGAGTTCCGCTCAAGTGTCTGTCTTGGTTGATCAGCCTAATATTACACTAGACAAACTGCATGAGATCCCTAATTTTCGTCTTAATAAGGAGACAATTACGACACAAGCAATAGATATTAATAAAAAAACTACGCTCAAAAAAAATTTTCTTGTAAGTAGATTAAATTTTATGATCTGCATCTATTGCATCTTAACTAGACTGGAATCTGAATAACATAAGATGTTTATGAATGTAAATTTCCCACAAATATTAAATATATTGACATAACATTTAGGATGATAAGTCAATCGATGCAAATGCTGTACTTAAGAAATCTGATGAGCAATTAGATGACACATTTGCAGTTATAGAGGATTTAAAAGCATCTGGAATAAACGATCAGATTACATTGATTAAGGATTCTTCCTTCCTGGATATGTTGCAGCAAATTGATACGAAAGATGAAAGTCAGGATGACACATAGTAAGTAATTATAAATAAAGACTAATTGGAATAATCTGTAAATATAATTAATTGGAATAATATATAAGAATGAATGAACAAAAATTTATTATTTATTAAGAGAGTGAGTAATATTACAATATTATTCCAGTTTTCTTTATTCTTTCAAATTCTATTATAATATTTCAAAATCGTTCTTTTCTTTTATTTCTTTCTCTCGTATTTCATTAGATCGTCCATTCTCATTACTTTTGCCATGCTTAATTTTCTTATTATTTTTCTTATTTCTTTACTTGCTATTTCTTCTTTGTCCTCTAGCTCTCTCCTTTTTTTTCACAATCTCTTTTCTATTAAACTTCTGAAGTATTTCTTTCATTCTTCCATTTCTTCTTTTCGTTATTTACTATCTCCTGCCCGAATAATAAGATATTTAGATTTATCTATGGTATGTTTTTTTTTAGTACGCAGATACCTGAATATGAAGACACGGCTTCAAATTCATATGCCAATATTCCCTTTACATATGAAACAATTGACTCAGAGAATTATTTTTTTGAAGAAAACATGGTGTCTAAATTATTGGCGCATATGGACGTGTATATACAAATCAATATGCCACATAAGGCCTTTAAGATGCTCAGTATGAATAAAGATCAATTTAAACACAGCAAAGTTTCCACTATTGCACTCTATAATCTGTTATTAAAGAACCATGTTACTAAAGTACAAGTGGAAAAGTCATTCGAACTCTATAGAATAATAAAAGCAGATTCTGTCAAGCCAAACTCTCAAACGTACGCTCTTATGTTCGAAATAATCGGCAAAATGAAAAATAAGGAAAAGAAAAGAGGTAAATATATTATGTTTCTTAAAAATAATAATAAGTACATAAGATATAGGAAAAATAGCAAAATAATCTTTAAAATATAATGTATTATATTTTAATACAAAATTTTATATATTACATTTTTTATGGAATGTTATCGACATTTTTTTTTATAAATCCAAAATATTTCTTAATTTTTTTTATTTATTCTCTTAATTATTTTGTGGTGATGATCTGGTATATATTTGATATATATTTTTTAAAAATTTAGATTTTTTTTTAGAAACATGTAATTATATATAACGAAATATATAAAAGTACAAATTATTTTTTGCAACGAATCTAAGATATGAACGGAATTTCTTTCAGAAAGTGCAACAGAAATTATAGCAGATATGAACTATAATGGCATCACTTTTAACGAAATAATAAACACATCGCAGATAAACAAAACGCAAACTGATACCATTCTTCAGACTATCAAATCATTGGATCCGCAATACCGTGTTTATTATAAGGACATCAACATGGCGCACAAATGCAATTTGCTGAACAATCTAACAACGAATAATAATTATCAGAGCCCGGCGAAGGGAGTAGTAACTATGGAAGAGCTGCGGGATATGGTAGATAGGCAGATTAGAATGGAGAAGCAGTGCAAGATAAATGTGAAAAATATTGTACTGTTTACTGGGAATCCTGATGTTAGAGAGCAAGCTGTCAAACGGATCACGGAATGGGAGAAGATCTGGAAATCAACTGTGACTGAGGCTTTTGAGAGAAATTTATCTTATCTCAAACAGAAAGAAACAAAATTGAAAATCGATTTAAAAATCTTATATCCGTTTCTGCAAGTGCTACCCAAAAAAGAATACATTAATGCGATCATGAACGAAATTGAGTATTTGACTAAATTTTCCGAGGGATACAGTTGTACCATGACACAACTTTATCTAATGCTGGGATTGCATATTTATAAAAAATATGAATTTCAGCGAAAAATGAAGGATAATATCATAGAAAATTCGATTCAAATTTATAAAGAATATTTGAAGTGGTACATGCAGATGAATCCCGCTGATAGAATCAGCAACGGGCGTATTAAATGGCAACAGCTGGTCCAGGAAGCAAAAAAGGCTGGCATCTCTTGCGAAATAACTGTACCAGAGTGGTCTCAATATACTATGATAAATGTTGGCAAATTCTTATATAATATCATTGTGAATGACGTGAAAATCCCATATGCCTCCAGTCCCGACGCACCTGAACGGCTCATACCTGCGTTTTATCTGCTATTCAGAATCCATTCTAATAAATATTTAATGGAGGAAATTAAACCGCATCCTCACATACACAGGCTCTATAAAGATTCACACCCAGAGTCGTTACCCTTCAATACGATCTCTTTGCCGATGTATTCCCCACCGCGTCCTTGGGTCGATGTAAATACCGGTGGTTATCTGTTTTCCAAAGTGATATTCGCTCGTGATCCCTATATGAAATCATCACGTCTGTTGAAGAACACGCCGACACAACAGCTGTATCCAGTGCTCGACTCCTTGAATCAACTCGGTTCAATTCCTTGGAGGATCAACGTGCCTATATTGGATCTCTTGATTCAAATCTTTCGAGAGGGAGGCTCGGAGAAATTGAACGTACCTCAACCGTCCTCTATGGCGTCGTCGTTGCCCGAGATGTCTGTGAACAAAACAAACAAGGAAAATAATACAGAATTAGCGAAAATGCTGTTTCAACTTAAACGTAGAAAGAACGAGATGCATGCGCTATGGTGTGACTGCCTCTACAAATTGTCCCTCGCCAATCATTTCAGAGACAAGACATTCTGGATGCCACACAATTTGGATTTTAGAGGTAGAGCATACCCGGTGCCACCTCATTTAACTCATCTCAGTTCGGATTTAGGCCGCGCGATCCTCATGTTTGCACAGGGAAAGCCCTTGGGACCTGGAGGTCTGGATTGGTTAAAAATTCACGCCATAAATATGACCGGTTTGAAGAAGCGGGAACCGATGCATAAACGATTGGAATTCGCAAATGAGATGTTAGATCTGATCATCGACAGCGCGAGAAATCCATTGATTGGAAAAATGTGGTGGGCTGAAGCCGACGAACCGTGGCAAACTTTGGCGGCGTTCAAGGAGATAGATAATGCTCTACAATCCCCGAATGTGGAGGAGTACATATGCCGGCTTCCCATTCATCAAGATGGTAGCTGCAACGGATTGCAGCATTATGCCGCGCTCGGAAGAGATGTGATAGGAGCGAAAAGCGTGAACTTGTATCCTTCGGACACTCCACAGGATGTATACAGCGTTGTTGCTAATATGGTCGACGAATACAGGAAGACGGACGCGAAGGCTGGCAACGAAGTAGCTAAGGCCTTAGAGGGAAACGTCAGTAGGAAGGTCATGAAACAAACTGTAATGACCACCGTGTATGGTGTGACAAAATTCGGTGCTAGACTACAGATCGCCAGACAGCTCAGTAATCTGAAGGATTTTGATGAAAAATATATTTGGGGCGGCAGCGTGTACCTGACTGATAAAACATTCGCAGCCCTTCAGAACATGTTTGGGAGCGCGAAGGAGATACAGAATTGGTTCATCGATTGTGCTCGCGCGATCACGACCAGATGCAACCAGCATATACAGTGGGTGACGCCGTTGGGTCTTCCGGTTTTACAACCCTATTCCAAACGGAATAAGATTATTTTTCAGAAAAGTAAGGTTCCCAGGTAAATATATTAACACTAATGTGTTTAATAAGCGCAAAAATTTTTATTTCTGAATTATATCAACCCCTGAAGTTTTTCGAAACTGTCATGCATGTCTTTCGTGTTTTGCGTACACGTATCGCTTTTTTAAATGATACATCATACAAATACCATTTACAGGAAGCTGGATACTATGAAACAAAAGAATGCCTTCGCGCCGAATTTTATTCATTCGTTAGACTCATCTCATATGATGTTGACGAGTTTGTATTCCGAACAAGCAGGCATTACGTTTATGTCAGTGCACGATTGTTTCTGGACTCATCCATGCACAGTGGATATCATGAACAAGGTAAAAAATAATACGGAAACGTATATATACTATTAAAAATATGAATGAAGTTGTGATTTAATGTATCTCAATCTTCAGATTTGCCGGGAACAATTCATCGCGCTGCATAGCGAGCCTATTCTTGAGAATTTGTCCGAGTTCTTTTGCAAGAAGTATGATGTAAAACACATAGACAACGTACGGTGAGTTCTCTTTGCGTATCTTACAAGATATTGAAAAATCCGTAGGTCAGAAATTTAAAAGCATTGAATTGTACAATAAGATAATATGATTGATGATCTTTTTAAAATTGTTCAATTGAAATTTTAGGTCCGTAAAGCGGACGACCAATGTCTCGCTAGAAGTCTTCAAGAAGGTGCCGAAGAAGGGTAGTTTCGATATCAACCTAATCCTATCGTCTCGATACTTTTTTAGTTAAAACATAGCTTTATTTATTGCTAAAAAAATGTACTATTTACGAATGTGTACAAATGTAAACTAATGTAAAATTTTAACACACCAATTGACTTCGGTGTGCGTTGCATGGATTATTAAGTATACATTAAGATATGTAAAAATAGTTCGTTAAAATAATAGATTTTTGAAATCTCTATATACAAATATTTTTTTCTCTACTCTGCGTGCTCGTCTCAAGATAAAATAACAAAATACTATTTTTTTATAATAATTCTTATATTTTCGCCATGCGGATTAATATTCAGATTGTTCATCAACGCTTGATAATTATTGAATTATTTTATAATCACCAAATAGTTATTATATTTATTTTTATATTATTATATTTATATAATGTATAAATTTATAATGTGCATTAAGAATGTCTTCACGCTTGAAAGTAACTCTTTCCGGATAATAGAATCTAAAGTTTAGATATCCGTCAGAAAGAAAAGAAGCTTGCATTGTTGCTTTGAAATCGCATCAATTAATTTGTTAGTTCCAAAATTGAAGTTTAAAAAAAATTCAATAATTTGAATGACGGGTGGGGACGTCGAGGGACAGGTACGTATGCAGTTGCCACGGCAACGGCGTTGTCAACAGATGTGACTTAACCTATCTGTCTCGCTTTTGCTCGTCGATTTCGCCTTATTGCTCCGATATTATCAACAAAATGTGAGCGACAAATTGTAAAAAACAGGAATTATCACATTCAAAGCAAATGAAAGAATACCACAAACGGTGGATTCTTGTATGCTACGCGATAATGTAAATCGCGGTGCTTTTCACGGCTGGACGCTGTGAACGTAAGTAAAAAAAGATTATATGTAAAAATAAATATTTAAAAAAATGAAACATGTACAAATAAATAATTATTAATGAAATATGAATAGAACATGAGAGTACGAAAAATTTGATAATTTATTTTGATCTGATTAAAGTTTTCAAAATCCGAAAATTAAGAGATTTCCACGTAGTTGATAAAAATAATTATTTTTAATTTATATACATTCGAAAATAATTATTCGACGCTGAAAATTCTGTTTTATTAAGTAATATCTACATTCTTATGCTAAAAGATTTTAACTCTTGCATTAGAAGGATTCAGAAAAATATTAAGAATTATAATTTATATTTTCAAGATTCTAACACATATATCTTATTCTAGGACAGATTTAGAGAGATTCAGATGACTTAGATATAAGACAGAGACAAAATGGATGAAACGGAATACATAGCTTTAATCGAATGGCACTGCCGACAGCATTATTACAATGGTATGTTGGCTCAAATCAAGCAAGCGCGCGACGCTTATCCGAACAGCGAGCGGCTAAGGCTCCTGCTCTGTCTGGCGTATGTTCTCGTTGGCAAAAGCCACGAGGCCATCAAGGAGAGTGCCAGTTTGTTAAACTATGCGGATTTTATATTGCCTGCATTACTCGTACAGAACATTGCCCTGGTCGATGGGGACATAGAGAGGAGCACTGTAACTCAGATGGAGAACAGAATACGAGATGAGCGCAGGAAAGCTTCTTGTGTCGCGTTGTATCTCGCAGCGTCTATGTTACTTTTTTCTCGTCGAGCGGACAAGGCGAAAGAATACGTGGACAGGGCGTGCAAGCTGAAACCTATGAATATCAATGTGTTACTTGTCAAGGGATGGCTGGAGCTTAGTTTAAAATCCGGCGCAGATGCAGTGGAGGCAGGAAACCTCTTTGATTCCGTTCTGAAGGAAGAGCCGAGGAACTTGAGCGCGCTGTTAGGCTCCGCAGAAACGAAACAACGTGTCGGGGACTATTCGGAAGCTACTCTCATATTAAACTCTTTGATCGTACGTTACTCCAAGCAACCGCTGCCATTGATAGAGAAGATGAAGTGTCTACTGGCGGCGAAAGATTGGGAGCAAGTATTAGAAATGGTGAACCGTATACTCTCGATTGAATCAAACAACTTGGATGCTATCAAGGCGAGCTCCGTGGTAGCTTTATGCAGGGATGGCAATCCCAGCGAGGGTTTGCCGCAGTTGCAGCTGTTTCTGCGTAATTTGCTGCTTGCTGAACCAAAGAACGTATTTCTGCTGATCGAGAACTTGCGACTATTCGCTGGTATAGCGTTCCAGGATCACGGGATCTTGTCAGAGCTGGCACGCGTGGCTGAGAAGATGCTGCAAGCGACATCGTCAAGCAACGCTGAGTTGATGGCGGAGCTAGGCGATCTGTATGCTGCGCTGAATAATGTCAAGGACGCCGAACGCTGGTATAAAAGCACCATTCGCGCGGATCCGTCTTCTTTCACAGCGCTTATGGGATTAGCTCATTGTCAGTTATTAGAGGGATCCGCAGAGGATCTGGACCAGGCGCGACAACAGGTGAATTAAATCACAATTGACAAAATATACACGTAATTCTCTGAAAAAAATTTCTAAATTGATATGATTGATCTGATGTTAGAGAAACTAATTTGTGTATCATATCCCGCAGGTGGAGATTATGATGGAAATACAACCACATTCGAGGAATGTACGATTGTTGTTTATGTCTGCAAAGATTGCTTCTAATGAAAATCGCGTTAAGGCACTCGATTATCTGGATACGGCGGCGAATGTCTTGTTGAAGAGCAGCGAAGGACTTCCCTATGGCTATGAATATCTCACCGAGCTTAAACCAGATCTGTGTCTTGAGATTGCGAAGCAACGTTTAATGTATTCTTTGAATAAATCCCCGATGAGCGACGAGGTGACTGTCTTCTTTGAAAAAATTCAATAAATCAAATATACTTTACAAGTTTATTTATTACAATATTATGACATTGAGTCAAAAAAAAGTAAATTATTTTTAAGAGTAATTATTTCTTTTTGCTTAAATTTGTCATATTTTTTAAGCTGGGTAGTGCAGTCGAGAAGGAACCGAGTGTCCGTTTGTTGGAACGGCTAGTGGAGGCCTGTCCGGGATCCAGCGTGGCTCTGCTGCTCCTCAGCAAGGCCCGAATGCAGAGTGGAGATTACGAAGGCGCGTTGATTTTGCTGAGGAAATTGTTGGATACAGTAGAACCATCCAATGCACAGGCTCATCTTACAATGGCTCAAATTCTGGCCTATCAGGGCAAGTACCAGCTCGCTTCGCAAAGCTTAGAAGTTGGTCTGAGCTATAACTTCAAGATCCGAGACGAACCAGTCTATCATCTGATCATCGGCATGGTGCAGCGAGAAACTGGTGATTTGGAGAACTGTATTAAAAGTTGCCAGACGGCCATGTCACTGGCCGGATTGACTGGGGGCAGCAATAGAAAATCCGACATGTCCACATCCGACCGAGCCACCTTGTATTTAGAACTGATTGCGGCATATAGCAAGGCAAAGCGCTTTACTGAGGCACTGGCAGTAATCGACGAGGCGAAAATAAATCTTGCCAATACTACTGAGCTTGGAAGAATCACTATTGGTACGGCCGAGGTCTATCTAGACATGAAAGAATTGGAGAATGCTATAAGCTGCTTGCAAAATATCCATCCAGGGCAACCATATTACTTGCAGGCACACACTAGATTGGCTGAAATCAACTTAAATTACAGGAAGGATCGTCAGGCGTTCGCCAAATGTTTTAGGTATAGAATTTGATTTTTATCATTTATGTTCTATTAATTAGTTTTTATATTTATTGAATATATTATTTGTATAGGACTTATTATAGGATGAACGTTACATTATTACTGTTTGCTTTTTAGAGAATTGGTTGAGCATTGTCCCGGACCGAGAACGTATAGTATGCTGGGTAACGCTTACATGTCCATACAAGAACCTGAAAGAGCGATAGAGGCATACGAGCAAGCGCTCTCACAGAATCCGATTGATAAAGTGATTATCGCGAACAACATGGGTAAGGCGCTTGTCAAGGCACATCAATACGCGAAAGCGATCAATTATTACAAGGATATAGTGAAACAGGAAAATTGTGCAGCCTTAAAATTAGATCTGGCTAAATTGTATATGAAGATGAAACAGTATGACAAAGCGGAAGCCACTTTGGTGCAAGAGCTGCAAAGTAATTTTTTTGTCTATTACAATTAATAGTATTACTATTAATAATATTACTTTATATTTTTATTTTATTTTTACTTTAATCGTAATATACTAGACCAAATAAATATATTATATATCTATTTTAATTTTATTCTAGACAAGCGAGGCGAGACCTATATCCTAAGTTTAGAGATGAGAGGACAAGAATTATTATTACTCGCTAAGGTGCGTGAGAAATCGGGCAACGTTAGAGGCGCATTGGCTACTTTGAAGGAAGCCAAGGAGAATCAGCATCGATATATCCAGCGTATCGCCATTTCGCCAGACGTCGCAGATCAGAAACATATGTTGGCAAATATCTGCCTAACAATGGCTGACTACGCGTCGACCTTACGCAATTATGATGAAGCCATCGTGTATTACAAGGAAGCATTGGCTCACAAACCTACCGATGTGAATGCTCTACTCTCCTTGGCAAAGTTATATATGCAGGTGAATAAAATATGGACTAGTTAAATTTCAAAATCTCGAGATTTATTCTAATCTAGAATCTTAATTTCTAACGGAAAGGATAAGAACGGAAGGGATTTCCTATTAATAGGAGAATCCATAAAATGAAATGTTGGTTTCTGTTTATTGATTATCAGAATTAATTTTACAAAAAATTACTAACAGATAATTCTTTATTAGATGAACAACTTAGACCGGTGCGCACAGAATTGTTCTATTTTGCTGAACGCCGATCCTAATAACGAGGCTGCATCTGTGATGATGGCGGACCTCGCGTTTCGTAAAGTGGATTTCGAGACCGCGGCATTCCATTTTCGACAATTGTTAATACGCCAACCTACTTATTGGACCGCCCTGGCAAGATTGATAGAAGTTTCGCGCAGGACAGGTTTCGCATTTTTCAAATTTTTCATTTTTATCGGAGATATTTTAATAACATTATATTAACACATAATCTGTATCATAGGTGCTATGGATGATCTTGACGAATGGTTGCAACGTGCGCAGGTCGCGATGGGCATCGGCAATGTCGAGGCTGGTTTTTATTATTGTGCCGGATTGCTAGATTGGCGAACCGGCAAGCTGAACTCTGCTCTTCGCAATTTCAATTTCGCGCGACGCGATCCAGAATGGGGCCAACAAGCAATCTATAACATGATTGAGATTTGTTTGGATCCGGACGATGACACTACTCTATCAAACGAGGCCTTCAATGACGAAGATGCTGAATATCAGGATTCGAGAACAATGGCTTTGAGGACGGCCTATCGATTGCTGCAAGTACGTTTAATACCAATGGGTTCAATTTTTATTTAAAGCATTAACTTTTTTATTTTAATGATTTTAATAACAGAAATATTGTAGGAATTGAATCCCAAGGGAAGTCCTCACGAGGAACTGACTCATAAGCTTCTCAGCAACTTCTTTCTGTTGGCCACTAAGCAAAAATCCAACATCGAGAAAGCTCTGCAGGATTGTACTGCATTGGCTAGTCAGGAAAATTTGAGGGATCATGTAGGACCTGCTCTTGGTATGGCTACCGCACATATCCTGCTAAAGCAAACTCCGCGCGCCCGGAATCATTTAAAGCGCGTCAGTAAGAACGTTTGGACTTTTGAGGACGCCGAATACTTGGAGCGTTGCTGGTTACTGTTGGCAGACATCTACGTGCAATCCAGTAAATATGAATTGGCGAATGAGCTGCTAAAACGAGTGCTGCAACATAACGCTACCTGCGTGCGGGCTCACGAACTATCGGGTCAGATAACAATTAAAAAGATAACATATAAAATCTATTACAAATCTGTTACAAATTATTATGTGTTTAAAATAGATTTAAAATTTTAATGATTTTAATATATTTTTTCTTTTCAGGCTACATTGCCGAGAAGGATCAGAATTATCGCGATGCGGCAGCGAGATACGCTCAAGCCTGGAAATGCGGCGGCAAAACGAAGCTATCAGTTGGCTACAAGTTGGCTTACTGCTGTTTAAAGGCGAAAGCCTACGCTGACGCGATTGACGCGTGTAACGAAGTGTTGAAACAGAATACGGATTATCCAAGGATCAGGAAAGATATCTTGGAAAAATGTATTAATAATCTTCGCACATGAATCATCCGGAATCATTCGTTCAACTTGGACTAATGTTGGACTAATGATCGATCGTTTACTTGTTACGTTATACATTGTATACACATCCGTTCTTTTAGTTACTTAATAAAGATATATATTATTTTAGAACAAATTCCTAAATAGCTATTTCATCAGTATATTTATGAAACACTTAACAATTCGTATATAATTAATACAATAAATATTAATCAACAGTATTAAAAAGCTAGTAAAATATACGTTGAAACGATAACGACAAAGTTACTTAAACGAAGCGGACAAAACTATAGATGAGGCAATCACTAAAATTGACAATTATCGATTAATGTTTAGTATAATGATAATTAATTGGCCATGATTATCTTACAAATCTATTCTCCATTCTCCACTTTCCAACTTAACACATTATCTCACAATTATTTGCAACTAACGAAACATTTTACATTTTGTATGCGAATGTAACGACTATTCTACTTTCTTTCACGCAGTCGATGGATTATGGACAGCTACATGAAACATTACAATTAATCATTGAAATGATTGATTGACAAGCGAGATTCACAGATCCAGATACATGATCTGCGTGGCTGAGGCTGCACCGCATATTGCCAGAATACTGGCGACATAGACCACCGCCGCGGTGGTGCCTGTGAGGCTGACGATCGTACCCAGGCAACAGGATAGCAGAAACTGCGCCAGGAATACCATAGAAGAGACGATGGCAACGTCAGTTCCCAGGCCGCGCACGAAACCGCCGGAAATCGCATCGCCCGCAGTTGTTAGGGCAAAAGTCGAGGATGCGTGATAATGCGCCACCAATAAATAGGGCATAGTAAACAATGTGGAATACATGACACCAGCGGTCCACGAGAAGATGATGACGCCCACCGGATGTTTCGTCAGGGCCATTAGGAGCATGCCGATGCTGTAGAAGAGCAGTCCGTATATGTAAACCTGGATGTGCATGAAAATATTTGATGAGACCTTGCAAAAATATCGTCCAATCGTTCGCGGATTTTATCTTGAGAAATTAATTATTTATATTTGCAATTCTATACTCATAAGATTTTTCGAGAATCAGTACACGTGACTTATCATCTAAAAATCATTTTATATTATAAAGCTATTAAAGAGAGAGAAATAGATAAATAATATCAAATTCAGACTGACGAGCACCAAGATTAAGTGTAACGGAGCTTACTTTACGTGCCCGGAAACGCTGGATCAGTCGCTCGATGATCAGCGAGTAGCATGAGCAGGATAGGGAATACATGGACATGCCCCAGCATCCGAATCGCACACCCTCCTCATAAAGCTCACGCTCGTCGGTGTCCATGGGTGCCCGTGGATTCCCACCGAACACCGCCTCGCCCACAAAGTCCGTAAAGTACAGGGAGTAGCATACGTGTGCCATCCAGCAAAATAGATTCGTTAGACAAACCTGGCGAAGACTGCGCGGCATGTAGACAATGGACAGCAGATACTCCTTCAGGGTCGCCCTGTGATTTACTTCACCCCCCCCGATATCGTCGAAGCCGTAATTGACGTGGCTGCCTTCGGGAATCGGACGTTCTTCGGGAGGATCGGAGGGCTGTGTCTGGAGCGGACGGAGGGCGAATTCCTTAATTGATAATTTATACTAGCGTTTATTAACAATCATTCTCTAAAAGTGTTTTCACTGACTTTTCAATCTTATTTTCACGATGATTAGATAGCTCGGCGCTTTTCATTTTAATCTCATGCTATAAAATAAAAAAATAAGAACGTAAAATAAGAAATTGGATTCAGATCTCAGAGAATAGGTTCGGTGCTCACTTCTGTTTTCGAAGGAACTTCCGTTTCGTGTTCTGCATCGAGCGCACCGTACGTTTTCGATTCCTCGGAGATGATCTTCTCGCGTTCCTTTCGCTCGTCCTCCACTCTTTGGATTTCTTCCGTAGCCTAAAAAGAATATCAGTTTTATCAAAGGAAAAATAAAATGGGAGGATGAATAAAATTTTGTAGAAACGCCCTTCACCCTCGACTCATCTACTTGACGGTACTGATCTCGTTCGAGTAATTCGAGAGGGATCTCCTTGAAGCTGGTGACTGTGCAGATCACGCAGATGAGGAAGATGATCGTGATGAGAGTGAAAGTCGCGTGCAGATGTCCACCCAGCAGAACACCGAGCGAAGTAACGTCCCAATTAATGCCGCCCAAACCGTAGCCCATGAAGCCTCCCAAGCCCGCCATTATGGTGAACGTGCTTAGACCTTTCGCATGATCCTCTGAACAATTCGGACGTTAATAAAATAGAAAAAAATATCTTCTAAATTTCGTAAAATTGCATAATTATCTCTCGTCTATTTTTTTCGCATTATATATTTAAGAGAATTAAATTTTAAAATTATCAATTCGAAAAAAAACAGGACGTACTTTAAGTCTTAATATATCTTACCAGGTATAGTGACGTCGAGGAGATACGCTCTCGCCGGGCTCTGACAGGCGTCGGCGTCGAAATCGAGCAGCACCGTGCCGAGAATAGTGAAGAAGATGCCCCAGGAGTGCGAGGAAGCCTTTCCAACGGGTTCGGGCGCCTCCTTCGCCGTTGTGCGATGTCCAAGTGGGATCGTGTCGTTCGTGCGGAATGGCGTGTCGCCGAATAAGTAACCGATATGCTCGCCGTTCGGCACCAAGATGAGACCTACGAAAATGCGAATGCGTAACACCTCAAAGTTTCCACCAGAAGAACATCAAACAAATTTGTATTTGGATAGAGGAGACAGAAATGACAGGTATAGCAAAAGATATTTTTAAATATTAAGATGAATAAAGGAGCCTGCGCCTTGCCTATGAAGACTCCGAGAGCCAACAGGAGAATGAAAGGTCGCCTTCTGCCAGACTTGAGCCTACAGCGATCGCTCATACTGCCGAGGATAGGCGTCACGAAGAAGCCTACGAGGGGGCTGAGTGCCCATACCAGAGTCATGTGCTGGTGATCGACACCGATCTTGAGCAGCGTCGGCGAGACGAAGGCGGTCTCCGCAGCGTATGAAAACTCGATCCCCATTACCGCTGCCGACACTCTCACCAGTTCGGCGCGGGTTTTCTTTCTGGGATTATTAGAAAAATAGACAGAATAGAGAAAAAAAAATCTAATCAAATTATATTATATTATAATTCATATTTCTATACATAAGCATGAGCAACATAAATATTAAATTATAATACCGAAGTTTAATGCATAAAGCTATTTTAAAATTGTATACGTTAAATTGTGTTATACTTATGTAAGAAATTAATCTAATAATGCACTAATGTATGTTCGAAACTAAACAAAAAGGAATTCTTCACCTGTAGATGTGCGAATAGTCCTCTAAAGTGCGCTCCAACTTCGGTGGCTTTCGTAGATGATTTCTCAATCCGTCCAGGCCTTGATTCAGATTCAAGCTGTCTTTCCACTCTTTCCACACGCTCCATCGTTCCCTGATGGTATCGCGAACACCATGAATCCTACCCGTGAGTCCCTCATACTCGTGCAATTTGTCCACCATGGTCAACTCTTATCTCGCGCGACGCAGGCTGAGCGATATAACGTCGGGGCACTCGCGTGTATTGAAATGCATTATTGTTCAAAGAGGCAACACCGCGATCTAATCGCGATTTTCATGGTCAACTCTTTCTCGCGAAATGTTATAAGCGTACAATTGTAAAAATATCGTTAAGCAATTCAACAGAAAGCGCAGTTTAATTTAAAAGCTTCGACTTTACTTTCTAATTTATTTCAATAAACATGAAACGTAAATATAAAATAAGGACGTATTTTTAATTTAATTTTTTATCGTTTTTTGCATGTCGAGTAATCAACTTGGCTTTATTATAATATGAGGCAGATCTCTCAAATTAGAAAATTCCACGTTACATTTTACATTAATTAAATATGTGTAATCAGAGTGATGACATGGCGCGAAAAGTTCTCGAGCTTAATCGTTCCAAACTCGTTCGATTCTGTCGTTGACAGAACTTCGGCAGAAGTACGAGTCGCTTGCGAGCCGGCCGGAGCACATCGCGACTCGCGCGAAAAAAAACGCGGACGCGGACGGACGACGGACGACTGATCGAGCACGCCTGCTGCAAGCTCGTCGCGGAAGCAGGCACGAAAGCTCGAGAAAATTGCCCGCGCAATCTCAGGAGAGGTGTACGCGAGAGTGGGCGGATCGTCGATCTCCGACTCGCCGAAGTGAGCCTTCCGCGTACCATCCCCCATGGGGGATGGTTTGTTGTCCTCGAAATCCTCCCAATTAACATGCCAGAAACGATCTCTTCAATTTCAGGAACAGGACTGAAGCAGGAAACGTAGAGCAATATTTATTACGGCGTCACTTTTTGTGGAATTGATGTGCTCGAAAGAGTAAAATAAGAAGATTACTTTATAAGTTTTTATCAACAAGAAATATCAGAAATATCAAGGTTCCCTTACGATTGGCCGAAGAAGAGATTTCTCGTTATCAATGTCTCTCCCATCCTAGAGCGTGTCCTACAACGATCATTTTGTCTCTACGAATAGATCCGGAAAATTCATTGAGCTTTACTATTGCATTTTTCCTCGTGGCAAGGAGGTTTACGTGATGTTCAATAAGGGAGAGACATCTCTCTCTCTCTCTCTCCCTCTCTTTCTCTTTCTCTCTTTCTCTCGGCATACACAATCCGATTACCGGCGTGTAGCAGTAAATACGTCTCGGTAAATCGAGCAAACACGAACAGGTCTATTCATCTCGTTCTCTGTAGCTTTCTTTTTTACTATCTCACTCTCGCCAAATAAATAAATCACAGGACAAACGACGGGTGGATAAGGAAATGGATGAGTTTTATGGGGACAACGGTGAATCGATCGATACACCGTTTATCGGCCTAATACGTAGCTTCGACCAAGGCCATTCACGCAACGAAAGCTCCACACTTTGTAGGTCTTCATGGCCGCTAACGTTTTGTGCTCTATATCTCAGACGAAGCTTCAACAGTGTCAACCTCCTGAATTCTCTTTAGAATGTCGTAAAATTAAATCGTAACATCCCGGAGGGATGGCTTCTCAGTCCTTCTTTTTTTATCTCTACGTAACATCTGTAAAAGAATCTCTTAAAAATATGTAAATTATCTTATAATATCATATAATTTTTTTTAGAATAATCTTTTCCGAATAATTTCTCTAAATAATATATCTTACAATAAAAGTGAAAACTTTTTGTAAAAAAAAATAATGCCTTTAGCATTTAGAAAGAATAGTTTTGTCGATTTAAAAAAATTTGATCAAATATAGATCTAAAAATAATTTTATTAGACTAAAATAATTATGTAAAATGTTTAAACTGGTTGCTGGTAAAAATTATTATCACATTTAAGCGTTTTATATAATTATTCTAATGATCCAACGAAATAAATTTCAGATCTGTAAAGTGATTGATTAAATTTTTCGATATTTCAAACAGAATCGTTCTTTTCATGTATTTAATTCTTCAGTGATCAGTAAGACATGGGGGAAGAAGCTTCAAAATAAATAAGGATCTTGCTTTCTTCGATGCTTCTTCGAGCTTTAGTCTTGGACTTACTCTCAAGCTCTCGCGTTTGTAAAACATTTAAAATCAATTCGCGACGATTTCTCCGTCCTCGGAAGTAATACACCTCGAGTCTATTTCTACGAAGGACGGAGAGAGAAGCCGATTGAAAGCACCCTCTTTCCTCTGCCCTTTAAAAGAACGCGAACGAGTGCGGCAGGATACAATTTCCTCGCAGGAAATTACGTCCGCGAGTCCGCGCGTAATCAGAAGAGAGCTTCATTAACACGCGGTGCTATTTTCCGCGCTTTTAAACCGCGGGGGATCAATATTCATTGTCGCTGCCATGTTGACTGATATCGTCGACGATGTTAAATATTCGAGGGAACGCGTTATCGATGATGAACCAACGGGAAAGATGAACCAACGGGATTTCGTATCGCAACCGGACATGTTCAAAAAGTCGCGATGAGATTTGGAGGTCCTGGAAGAGGGATCCGAAATGTCACCGGAATGGTTTCGTCCAAGGGTGTCTAATCGAGGAGAATTTGATGAGATGGATGGATCAACGAGAGACAAACGGAGGCGTTCACGTGCGTGCATACGTCCACCTGTCGTCTCGTCGATTTGCCCGGCGACAATAGAGTCGCAATTAATAGTTTTCGCTCGTACCTTACTTGTTCTAATTAAGGCATCCCGGGTGTTCCGACACGCGCCAATCGTTTCCGCAGGGCCGGCGCGAAAGATCGGACCGGATATCTTCAAGAAGAATCTTTGATTTATCATTGAAAATAATAATTACTTTAAAAATGTATTCACATCTATCTAATTTATTAAAAGGAATCATATCATCTTTTTAAATAGATACGATTTTGTTATTTCTAAATATCCTTTTTCAATTCATTGAAAAAAAAAATTGAAAACGAAACTGCAAACAGTTTCTAAATAGTTCTTATCAATCAGAATGACTTTAACTAAGGTCATTAATTAAATCTTATTAACAGACACTTTCTTTTCGAATTTTGGAAGATTTTACAATTACATACGTTCGTGTAATTTTTTGTTGTATATGTTTTTTTAAAGATACATAATTTAATGATTTAGTAGATACTAATTTTATTTCTCTCTTATTTTACTTTCATTTTTTTAACTTGAATTGTACAAACATCTTAAACTTATAGCTTCATTATTTTCAATATTATATTATGTGCAATTTGCGAATAAGATTAAATTCCATATCTTTCTCTGTTCCTTTCTTCCTCAGAATTAGGTGTTATCGACTTGATATTGTCTCTATTAAAGGAAGAAGTATCTTAAGCCTTTTTCATAAATTCCGATTAATTTTATCTAAAACATCAACAAGGAAGCGACGAGGGTTTTTTTGATATTTGTTGATATTGCTCGATTCCTTCATTCGTGTGTTGCTCGTGAACCGTCAATGAACCTATCGTGGCGCTGAAGAATCTATTGTCGACCCTGCGCATTCCTTTGCTATTGGCCCATATTCGCCTAAATATCGCATCGTACCCAAAGCAGTTAGGGTCGCGGCCACCGAAAGTGGTGAATGGTGAGACCGTTGTCACCCGTGAAAAAATATCGCACCCCTTCGTTGACATATCTCGCTCCGATTTCGAAGGGCTTCCGTGGTACTCCAAGATCGACCACCGCACGCGCCTCTTCAGCATCTCTCTGAGGAGGGTGAGAAATGTATCTGTTCTCTCTTCCCTTCAAGCTCGTTTTATTTATACGTTCGATCACAAGCAGGGGCTAAAAAAACAAATCAACATTCCGTTATTGATTACGCGATTGAATAATACAGTTCCATGACAATAATAAGATAACAATAAGAAAAAAATTCATCAAAAATGTTGCGTGGAATAAAATAAAAATATCACTTTGATGATATCAAGATTACCAGACCAATATTTTGCGATACTAGAGATATCCAGAAGATTAACACCAAAATAATTATAATGCTGACGACTTACCGAGCGAATTGATGATTTGTGTGAATTGATGAGAAACTCCTTGCGGCAATAATGATTAAAAAGAGACTAATCTTCTTTAATCCTCGGTGCGAGCCAATATAATCGAATAATCTTTCAATCTCTCTTCCAAAGACAACGATCTTGGTAGCTGCGATTCTTTGTGTTTTCCTGTATTACATCACTACGCAATTAGTAGACGATAGGATTAATCGGTGGCACCCAAATAAAGGAATTCTCAGTTATCATGGCTGAGATTAAATCTAGACAACTCAAATCGGATAGTCGCAATCACGATACTTATTTATCCTCGATAAGAAACATATCTCAAGTGACACTTTAAATACCTATAAATGTGATTATTATTAAACATTTTAAAAGTATGTATGCAAACACAGACACTCCAACACACTCTTAAAATAAAATAACATGCACTTGTACCACGTTCTCCAGGAGATTTTAGAAGATATAAATATAAATATAAACTGAAGTAAATTATTAATTCCAATTTTAAAAGCCAAATTTATGATATTAGAAAATCATCAAAAGCAAGAAGTAAAAAATAATTCTTTTGAGAATGCAAAAGCTTGAAAGTGTTTTATTTTAAATCGGATTTGTCTTTAGTCTTAATGCCTTATCGAAGTATTAACTTCTACAACTTGATGTTTTTTTTTTTTTTAAAACCGCATTGCAATTCTCTCTTTCTAATCTTTTATTTAATTGATTTTGGAAGAGAGATATATTTTATATAAATAAGTATCAAGATATATCTATGCGTCATCTATTTTTGGATTTTCCACTCGTGATCGCAATCGAAAGTCGTGCACGTGCCCGTCAACGAGTCTTGTCAACATAACGAAATCGATCGATTCTTTTTAATCGGCATAAAATATCCACTCTCAAATAATGAATGATTCAAACATCCGCGAAGAGACTTTCCCAAAACATCTCAATCATAAGTGAAATCTCTCGAAGTTTCCTGAAATTTCTAGAGAAAATTCTAAGGTAAAAATTTTAATGTTCTAATGTTCAGTCTTCTCAGAAAAATATTTTTAAAAACGAGAACTACAATATTTTTTCCCGGCGAAGGTCCTAAATTTTTAATTCCTTTAGAATGACCGCAGTTAGAAAAACACAGTGTTTAGTGTTAGGAAAATTTGAAATGATAAAGAAGACAATGACTAACGCTTTTCGATTCGGATACGCCTGAATGTATAATAATAATAATAATAATAATAATAATAATAATAATAATAATAATAATCTTAGATTAAATTTGTAAAACCTTACGATCGTCGATCTGATTACGTAGCTATTTACGCACATCAAATTTGTTTCCGATCAGATATGGACCCCGTTGTCGTTCACACAAATAGCGGATTGCGCATTGAATCTGTTTCGCTGCAATCGTCGTCGCCTACATTTTCCAGGGATAATACGGAATTGCTCATTTTATTTTATATTCCCAAGACGGCGACGACGACGGCGATCACGACTTTATCACGTGGAAAGTTCCAGGAATTCAAAACACGGGATTAATCGCGCGGAGGTGATGAATAGACAAAAAAGTAGGCCGCTTCCCTATTCCCGCCGATTGCCAGATAATGCCGCACGTAAAGACCTTGTTTGTCAGGAAAGAGAAGCGCGTTAAATAAATAATACGTAAGCGATGGGGGAGGGTGGTGTTTTTCACGCGCCACCGTTTTACAATCTTTTAACGTCGCGCTGGCGTTTTTACGAGTAAATCATCGGTCACGGTTTTGCGAACGTGATACTCTGAACGTTACGGAGATATATGTTAGGATTAAAGTATTACGTTTTGATGTAAAAGGTCTGGCATATCGTGTCAAGTAAAATTGAAAACAGAGTGAAGCTTCTCAGCGAAGCGCGAAATTGTCGCCACGGGCTTCGATATACTCGTTTCTTCATCCGAAAGAGAAATCTTTTTAAATCATTTTTTCGAAGACCCTTGACATTCTAGTTTTAATTAAATAAAATTCAACAGAAAAATATTTCGCATTGTTCCAACGCGAATTTGAAATTTTCTCCAAACACATGAAATTTCATGAAACTTCGAGAAACTTCATGATTGAGATGATTTGGAAAAGTCTTTTTGCGAGCGTTTGAATTACTTACTTCGCCCATTAAAACTCGAAAAATTTAAAAAAAAATATATAAAAAAGTATTTACGGCTCGATCCTCATAATTATTATTAATTATTTTTTTAATTTATATATAAAAATTTAATAAACTTTGTTACTGCCATCGACTTACGTGTTGTTACCAATAGACTTGCAACAGAGTTAATCAAAGCTAAATAATTTTGTCACGTGAATGAACATAAAAATGATGCTACATTACTTATAAAACTATGCAGGTTGTGTGATAATTTTTTAATTTTTAATTTATACAAAAAAATTTCACAAAATTACCTGTGAAATGGAACGTTCTAAACCTATGTATTTTTATCTTAGCTACATTGAACATTCGTGAATGTCGCGATACCATCTTACGAATATTCATATCCATCACCATTCCTTTATATTCCAATACGAGATATCACATATCTTTGACATCATAGATCTTCTGCATGACGTATCTCGATAAGTAATGTTAATCCTTGAGATCAAAGATTGTTAGTATCTTTTATATTTAGCGTTCAGCATCATTCTCATGCCAATTCACGGAACAACGGATTTGTTAATATGAATAATGATGATAAAACGTTATTAAGATATTGCACAGAGAGTAAACATATAAAAAGAAGTATAATAAATATATTTATAATCATTGACGCAATCAGATAAATAATAAAAAAATATATTTTGTATTTTGATTTTAACATCTACGATCCTTACAAATTGTTTCATGGCGTAGCTTGAACTCGGTAATAATTGAATTAACAAATAAAAATTTATAAATAATTTATTGCGCGGCAAACGTTGAAAATATTTGCCGCAGATTTATTATTAATTTGATGGATATATAGTGATAAATAATATATTTGTAACTGATATATCGCTATAATAAATTAATATGACAGACATCCTTGGTGCCACATTGATGCTGCACATTTCTTATCTCTTATCAGCTGAGATCGGGCAAAATAATGACGTAATAAAATATTACGCGTGACACAATTTCATGAAAGGATATTATCTTGTGAAATCGCGACGAAATAATAATGATCAAACAAACGATATGCCCGTCAACTTCCGTGTGCTCGGATCGTAAATTACGAATCTACGAAAGTTCACGTCATAAATATAGCAATCATTCTGCAGGCAGAATGCATCCTGAAATTCTGCATGCTACCAAAAATTGATGAAAAAATGTTAACCGAAAGAAAGACATGTAAAATAACTTAAAAAAAATATAGTTTATTAATAACGAAATCAGAGATAACAAACCAATGCAGATTATAATACGATAAAAAATCCATAAAAACGCAATCTTTATTCAAGATGTTTTTAGCTTTAATACAGATTATGAATAAGACCATAAATTAAATATACGAGTCTTTAGTAAACAAGTAATTTGTGTTAAATTTATATTTAATTGTTTCAAATTAGCTATTAAGATCGCCGAGGTTTCTTATCGCACCTGACCCTTGTATCGGTCTTTCCTCCTTTCATTTCCGAGTTGAAGTCATTGTAAAGAGCATTTTTACATATCGATAAATATCTCACTTTCTTTCCTCGGGAGTTTTATCATTTTGGGAAAAGCCGAAGGCCCCTTCCAGCCCCTCTTCTTGCGGAGGTGGATGATATCTTATCTCGTGTCTCAGTCTTAGGCTCGCTCCGGAAGTCAAGGTGCGCGATTCGTGGTCCATGATCATTCGCTCGATCGCGATCGTACGGGAAAGCGGCTGATTGCCGATCGTCCGTCTTCCTTTCCGCAGAAGGAAACTTCGCGAAGGAAGAGATAAAATTAAGAACTTTCACCCGCCGATACGCAAATTATCGTTCGTCGATTGAGGCGTCGGTTCTCCATCCGAGGGTAGGCCGTCAAGGGCGGAATCCGCGGTAGCGACGCCGACAGGATATCACCTCGGGTGTTCACCGTTCACCAATGAACGCGGGGCATCGTCCTCGTCAGGGACAACACCGCGGCAACTGCAGCAGCAGCACCAGGAAACGACGGCACTGCGACGGCACGTCTACAAATACCTACAGGACGTCCAGCGACTTGAGTGGCGATCATGGGTGAGTTCCCTTGTGATTTTTAACTTTAATTTTAATTATTATGATAAACATTATACGATATATCACTGTATGAGTAATATAATTTAACAATTATAGATATAAATTTTTTGTTTGGCTATTCTGCGGCTTCTTTGTAAAAACTTTTATATCTTACAATCATATGTTTTAATAATTTCTACTCCAATATATATTTATATATTATATATATATATATATATATATATATATATATATATATTAATATATTTTCATTGAAAATAATGAAGATGATTTGATTAAAGGACATTATTCAAATTTTTTTTAAACTTTTTAAACTTTTTCTTATAGGACTCGACTTCCTGGCAGACGGCGGTGCCGACTTCGAGCACGCGATCATCGTGACAGGTAAGAATATCGAGAAGAAACGAAAAATCTGATGACACAATTCGAGTTTTCGAATTTCCATGTGTCCATTCTGCAATTAATTCTGCAAGTTTAGTCTCAGTTTGAGAAAGATCACATAACGATTTGCATGCTCGGATTATTGAGAAAATCTAGATACAGATCAGATTTCTCCTAGATCACGATTCACGATTATCATCGATTAATAATTCGTGAGTCTCATTGATGTCAATGTCCATTAGGTTTTGGAAGATTTCACTACACGCTGCTGACCATCTGCGGCCTGATCTACATGGACACAGCGATCGGCGTGACGATACTTTCGTTTGTACTTCCAGCGGCACAATGCGACTTGGAGATGGACTCCACTGCGAAAGGTTGGCTGACCGCCTCTCCAATGTTAGGTCGGTATTTCTGGCCATATTTCTCGTTAACTGTATTTATTAGGAAAAATCTTGTAGATTAAAATATCTTTGCAGGTATGTTGATCGGGTCATATATATGGGGATGCCTGGCTGACACGAAGGGCAGAAAAATCGTGTTAATAGCTACGCTGCTGATGGACGGTATCGTGGGCATCGCGTCCTCGTTCGTCCAATATTTCTGGGTATTCCTGATCTTTCGGTTCTTCAATGGCTTCGCGTGAGTACGCAGAATGGTGTTCGACGAGAATTAATTTTCTGTTGACAAAAATGTCAGGAATTACACAACTTTCACACAAGTTATCACTAACAAATTAGAATTCTATTGAAGTAAAATCTATTTTTTTTTAAATTATCAAGAAATATGCTTTGTGATATCTATTTTTACCTATTTATACTTCTCTCTGAAGTTCAATATACGAAAAAAAAAAATCTTTTAATCTTTGATTAAATAATTATAATTCAAAACTGGAACCATCTCGATGTTTTTGCCTAGAAAAAAAATTACCTCTGAATTCATTAAGACAAATCTGATATTAAAATTAAGATTAAAATTCGTTATGTAGTATAACCGGCGCCATGGGCATTTGCTTTCCGTATCTCGGTGAATTTCAACCCACGAAATATCGTGAACGCTGTCTTTGCTGGATGGAGATGTTCTGGACGGTCGGTGTAATAGTTTTACCACGTAAGTAGATCTTATTTTTTTTTAAGAATCCAAGAAGCTGGCATCTAAAGCGAAGTAATTTTCAGTGATCGCCTGGTTGGTTATCCCCATGAACTTTACATTCATCAGCGAAACTTTCTACTTCAAATCCTGGAATCTCTTCGTCGCGCTCTGCGCTCTGCCATCGCTCATGCTTAGCTTGTGGCTGTTCGCCTTTCCCGAAAGTCCAAAATTCCTGCTGGAGTGCGGCGAGACTGATGCCGCCCTCGAAGTATTTAAATGGATCTACTCGCGAAATACTGGCGCCGATCCTGAAACTTATCCGGTAAAACATTATTTTAACTTTTTCTTTTTAAATAAAAATAATGAAAAAGAAAATGATTCCAAATTTTTTATACATTTACTTTTTAATAAATAATCAAAGAAAGAAGTTCTTCCTCGATTATTTCATATAGTCATATCATTTTGTAAGCAATAATAATTGATAATATTAAATATTGTTGTAAAAATGTCATGTATTTTTATATAAATATTGAACTCTTTAAATCGCATATTAAAAAAATTATATTAAAAAATTATTTTTTAAATATTCTCAATGTTTTTCTGAGAATTCTTTTAATATTTTTAAAGAAATTCAATCCCAAGTTAGATATATCTCATTTCATTTTCTCTTTTTTATTTCAGGTAAAGTGTTTACAAGAAAAAACAAAGCATCAGGATAAAAGCACCAGGTCACTGAAGTTGCACAAGCGGAAGGATCTGAAAGTCCTCTTCGCGGAAATATATGATCTGACAATCGCACTTTGCAAGCCACCCTATCTGCGCAACACTCTGCTCGCATGCGCCATTCAATTTGGACTTACCAGCAGCTACTACACTCTGATGGTCTGGTTCCCAGAGTTGTTCACCAGGTGATTTCATCAATTATCATGTCTCATCTTGCATCTCCATAAATCCTTCGAATTTTTAAGTTAAAAGAAATTTCTTTAATATAAAATATGCTTTAATATAAAATTACAATAATGAGAAAATATAACTAGTAAAAATATAAATAAATAAATTCAAAGAATAAATTTTAATCCAGTGAAAACAATTTTCTTTTTTTTTTTAACTTTATTCTTCTTCGTCTACTTGAATTTTCATTGGCTTTCGGATCTTGCAACTTTATCTATTTTTTCACACATTATATATATATATATATATATATATATATATATATATATATATATAATTTATGATATTCCATTGCTAATTATAATCCTTGTTTGCATTATGTTCAACAGATTCGAGCAATTTGAGCATTTTAATCCCGGCGAAACCACGTCGGTGTGCATAGTGTCCGCTCTGCCAGACAACACGACCTTCTTCGATCCTTACGGATGCGACACGATAATCGCACCCTCCGTTTATCTGCACACCGTGTACATCGGCCTCGCATGCATTCCCGGCTCCATCATCTTGCCCCTTTTTGTGCACAAACTGGGCGCTAAATTTTTCCTAAGTAAGTAATGATATTCAACAATTCGGGACAATCGTGAAGAACGTGGAAGAAAAATTGAGAGAGAGAGCAGCGATAGAGAAGAAATTAAATTAGTTTTTAATAATTGAAGTCTAATCCAATTCTTTAAATCCACTTAAAATCCGTTTTCATTTAGATTTCGAGATCTTAATAATCAAATTAAACTCCAAGCATTATTAGAATTAAATAATTAATACTACATTGTGTTCTCAGTTGTATCGCTTGTGGTCTCCGGTGCGGTGACGGTGGGCTTTTACTACGTGGTGAACTCGACACAGAATTTGATACTCTCGTGCGTGTTCGAGGCCCTCACGTCCCTTGGGATCTCTCTAGTCTATTGTGTAATCGTCGATATGTTCCCGACGAATCTCAGGTAAGTAAATCGCAGCTTCTTAAAATTATACCAATTTGATTTTTCTTTTTATTAAAATCCGAAATTTATTGATCATGTTGTCACAGAGTGATGGCCGCAGCTCTGTCGTTAACGATGGGTCGTCTGGGTGCCCTGGTCGGTAATTTGGTGTTCGGTTATCTCATCGATTTAGCCTGCGTGATTCCCATTATACTCTTCGCCGCGTTTCTCTTTGGTAAGGAAAATCCTCTCTCTAATTTTATGACTAGGAAGAACCTTTAAATTTCTCCTCTAAAACTAATTAAAATTTAATTAATAATAATTAATAAATTTCAACTGTGCTCCACGAATTTGAATACTAAATCGTATTAATATTAATTTATTTAACTTCATTATTTTCCATTTGTCGAAATTTATCAGAAATTTTTGACTATAAGATTTTAAGTATGAACATATGAAATAAATTTAATGCCGTGATTTATATTATGAATTTGGATTCAATATTGGATATTTCGATATTTCACATGAGACGAGATATAAGTAGTATAATTTGATCCATGACAAATACAGTGAAATAAGTAAGTCGATTAATTTTCAGCCTGCGGTTTCTTCTCGTTTCTGCTGCCAAGAACTGGAAAAGAGACGCTCGAGTAGCACAGGGAAAATCTTTTCTGCGTTTTGCTCGGGCGACCTGAGGAATCTGTGCCTTGAATCATTCTCTCTTTTCTCGCGGTTGTATTTATTAATAAATTTATTTGTTAAAAAAAAGAACGCAAGTCTATTCGTATGTACCTCATCTCTGCATTATCTAAGGATGACACATGAACAGGAAACTCTAGAAGTGAAATTAAAATTTATTTAAAAGAAAAATGCGAATCTATTGGTATCTAATTGGAAAATGTCTGAAGTTAAATAGAAAATCTGATATAATTTATTTATTCGAATGTTTATAAAATCGGAAATGTAACTTAAAAAAAGATCTTTGTTGTCAATCATGTTCTTTAAGGGTGTTTCGTTAAACAATATATTTCAGAGCAATTAATTAAGCAACAAATTTAACAAAATTGAATTTATTAATTCAATCGATAGATTAGTTTTCAAGCAAAATTTTTGATTACATAATTTTTTGTTTATCAATCTTTCTACATATTAGTAAAAAATTAATTATTCAAAATATTAAAATATTAACTTGTTAGTTATCATTTGCGACGATTAAAGCACGAAAAATACAGCAATATAATGTTACAGAATTGCTATTGCAAGATAGAATTTACGTCGATAAGCGAAATTAAATATGCAAAATAGCGCGACAATTAGATAAAACCAATTCCACCGAACGAATGACGTAATCGATGCATGTATTCAGTTAATATTATGTTTCTTGATTAATCGACTCGATGATCTGTTATTTTTATATTTTACACAGACATCTCGATCTGGAAAGAAGAAAAAAAATCAAAATCGATAAATCATTGACTATTTTGTTTCTGAGAAAACGAACATCTCATTGTGAGTGAAACGGATTTCTCGTAAATGTCTTCCAGTAATTAGATTCTGATTAATTTAATTAGCAATTAATTTATCAAGTAATATCTGTAATATTTTGTTAACATAGATCATATTATTAATTTTTATTGGTAACTTATGAAAGGAAGATTAGACAAGAGGCAACAAATTATACAATCAGGAATTCTATTATAAGCAAAAAAACAGTCAATTAAATTAATCGCTAATTAAGAATTAAACGGAATTTAATCAAGCACATGATTAAGCTTCAAAAATTAATGATTGCATAATTATTGCAAAGCAAGAAATTTTTGTTGAAGAATAATTTTAATTAATCATCTCAGATTTGTTTTATAGCTACAATATTTTTTATTAACTTATCGTAGAAGCGGAAACATTTGTGATCTAATTAAAAAATTCTCCACTAAAATTTCACAGCTATTCTTTTGTTCGCCTTACGTCTATTTCTAGCGATGTAAATTAACTTTCTAACGAGAAATAAACCATCGACATCAATTCGACGTATTTATTTCTCACCGAGTTAAATTCTCGCCGATTTAACTTCATTTATATTTTTTAAATTGTAATATTCCTTTCTCTACACGAATGTAGATCAATTAAGCTCTTGATTTGATTTGTTTTTCATCTTTTTTTCCATTCTAAGAATTAAAAAAAGATAAAAGATAAGCGAAATCAAAATTAAAAGCTGAAAAAAGATAAAATTAAGTTAAATCAAGATTGAAATTAATCTATATAGATAGCAGAAACCAATGTTATGAATAACTATTTTCTCTTTTTCCTTTTTTTAACAATATTCGAAACGACTGATCGAGACTCGGTGCGACTAGAAAACGTGATATATCGCACTCTGCGTCATGCGACCTCGGCGAACCTTCCGTTCGGCTTCCCCTGACCACGTGTCCACGCGGTTTTACAATTCACGAAGGAAACGATGACGTAATTGCTCATTCTGTTCATGTGCTCACTCGTACTCGGTGTATCTCTTAACGCTCGATGATGCTTGGCGATCGGCGATGCTAGAGGAAGAGAGAGAAGGAGAATAGTATCGATATATTTAAAGATCATCGGGGAACTGGGCGGGTCGGATTCGCTCGTCGTCGTCGGGGACAAGCGATCGACGGTGCGTCGCAGGGGTGACGTAATTCGACGGAAAAAGACGCGACAAGCTCGAACGGTCTGCGTCAAGGTTATGTCAGAAACCGTCAGAACGCTGCCGACTGTTCGTCGCCGTCCTCGCCCTCGTCGTTGTTGTCATCACTGCAGGGAGTTTCCAAGAGAACATTGTTGCTATCCCGTTGTTATTCCATCTGTTCTTAATCACGTGCGTTCATTGTGATACTTTAGCGTCCTCCATTGCGTGCTAAGGTAAATACTGCCTTGGTATGATATTTATTATTATTTTGTTAAAATGGATGTAATAGGGAAGTAATGGATGTATAGGAAAGAAAAGAAAGAAGAGAAAAAATACATAGACATCTTAAAATTATCAATAACTTTCTCTTTGCGAGTGTCAAATTTGTCAACTGATGCTTGTTCTATTTTAGCGTGGCGCGATTCCTGAGATATCCTCTATTCGATCAAATTTATCGTTGATGTAAGAGATTCGTCGGAGCATCACTTATGAATGGATTTTGTCCTCTCATTTATATTTTGTAACATGGCAAATTCAATATAATTTTATATTATTCATTTATGTTATCAATATGCTATCTTCATTCAATGATAAGATAAATTTGAGCTAACAGGTGAGTCAAACTGTAAATCCCAGTATTCAGTAGCAGATAAATCAAATTTTAATGAACGAAAGTATAGATTCTGTCAATTGCTCATGTAGTTTTCAAATAAATGTTTGTAATATAAGAATGATGTATATATTTTCTGTAATAGGATCATATGTATCATCAATTCTGATACAAATGTCTTTGATACTTAATTCAAATATTAATGTCAATTTCTAATATCAGGAGTGAATCACTAAACCAATATTTGATAACCACGTGATAACATCTGATATAATAAATGCTAAGTGTTATGCAAATAAAATTGAACATAAAAGTTTCAATAGCCACTACATATACATAAAAATTCTTGGGGCAATTTAAATTTTAGTTTTCAACATGAATATCTTTGTTTTTGTTTTAAGAGTTGTACAGCAACACAAAAAAATTTGATTGAAAGAGAAGAAAACAGATAGCAAAATGGTTTTCGAATCGATCATTGCCGAGCTTCTTAATAAGGTGATCGGCGAATACATTGAAAATTTGGATTATACTCAACTTAAAGTCAGCCTCTGGGGAGGTAGGAAAGCATATGATAATCCCATCTTTTGCCTGGTGACAAATACATCTTATGTGATAAAATTTGTTTTTAGGTGACCTTGTTTTAAATGATTTGCTAATAAAAGAGTCTGCTTTGGATGTACTAGATCTTCCTGTAAGATTAGAATATGGCCGATTAGGTATAAGAACTATGTTATTTATTTAATTATATACATATTAAATATAACAAATCTACAAAATAAGTGGACATAAAATAATGCATTAAAGATAAGATAGAAATTACTATTTTGCAAATACTTTCAGGAAAACTGATATTGAAGATTCCATTCAAAGATATGTGGAATGGTCAGATCGATGCGATAGTCGAGGAGTTGTTTATACTAGTAGTGCCTACAAGTCAAGTTGCGTACAATCAAGAGAAAGAGTCGAAAGCGCAGTTAGAAATTAAACGAGCGGAGCTTGCGAGAATAGAAAAAAGAAAGCAATTAGCAGAACTAAAATGTAACTAAATATTAACATTTTTTTATATCAAGATATAATATTATATCAAGACCATAGAAATCTTTTTGTTATGATTTTGATAATAGCAAATAAAATTATAATTTAATTTAATTTATAACGCTGCTGTTTTTAAATAATGTTAAATAAGTTTTATGAAAAAAAAAGAAAATAAGTTTAAATAAGTTTTCATGAAAATTAAGATTATATGGCTATATGGAAATGCTTTAATTTTTAATTTTTATTTTTTAAATTTTTATTTTAATTATTTTTTATTTTTTATTTAAAATTTTTTAATTCTTGTAGCGCAAGACAAACTGGATGACTCGATGGTCGAAAAATTGGTTGCTCGTATGATTAAGAATATTCATGTAGAAATCAAGAGAATTCATGTACGATACGAGGATCATGTCACCTTTAAAGAGCATCCATTCTCCGTCGGTTTTACCCTGAATACTTTTATCCTTGAAAGTTGTACAGACAAATGGGAGATTACTACTGGCAATCTAAAGGACATGTACGCCATTCCGCAGATCTTCAAACTGTGCAGTCTAGATGGGCTAGCTGTCTATCTCAATACAAGTGTAGAGCAATACAGCAAGAGCCCGCAGTCTTCGTACTCCAATCTCTTTTGCAGGGGCATCGCGACTATGGATTATACTCCAGTCAATTACCGATATTTGTTAGGACCAATCAATATCAAATCCAAGCTCAGACTCAATCCTAAGCCCGAATCTGACGGTAGTAACTATACAATCCCCAAGGTAACTTGCATTTATCATTCTGTCAGTTATTTTTTTATAACTGAAGAATTTATTTTTAAAGCGTATTGAACCTATATTTTGTTCTATATTTTGTTTTTCCTTTTTACAGGTGTGGTTAGATATGGAGATGCAGAAATTACGGATTGGTTTGACAAAGCGTCAATACCAAACCCTGGTACGGCTCGGAGAAGGCTTAGATCAAGCGCGGAAAGCTGCGCCATATCGAAAATATCGACCGAATTTAACATCGTATCGTGGTCACTATAAGGAGTGGTGGCGTTTCGCATATACCTGCGTCCTCGAGGAGACCGTGCGACGATGTCGTCGCAATTGGGATTGGAACCATATGAAAGATCATCGCGACACTTGCCGCGCTTATGCCGAGGCTTACCAAACGAAGCTGACAACGAAGAAACTAGCAAAAGAGATCGATGAACGATTGACGGACTATGAGACAAGACTGGACATCTTTAATCTGGTGATTATCCGGCAACAAATCGAGATGGAAGTGGAAAGACTGGCGGAACGTGAAAAAAATTTAAAGGCAAAGCGAGGTTGGTTCGGTTTCTTGTGGACTAGCTCGCAAGCTGAAGAGACAAAGGAACTTAACTCGGCCGCGGCCATCATGCGCAGGTTTATTTTTAAATATTTTGATAAGTTAAAATTTCAAAATTTTTTGAATATTTTGAAAGTTTTTAGATATTTAAACTATTATTAAAAAATAGCTTTAACGAATATAACATAATTATTATATCAATGATAATATTCAGGTTTGAAGAAGCGATGACGCCGCAAGAAAAGGAGAAGCTCTATAGAGCAATTGATTATCAGGAGAATAGCGCACCCGCGTATTATCCGGAAACGTATGAGATGATTGACACATGTTTCCTTCTGCACGGTCTACAGATTTCCTTGTTGGATACGGACAAAGAGCATCCTTGCGTTCTAGATCTACAGCTACACGGTGTACAAGCAGGCTTCAAATCGCGGCCATCCGCGAATGCGATTCTAGTTACCGCTTCCATTAGTGACATGAAACTGCTGGGCGCGATGCAGAATGATCGAGTCCCTTCCCTCTTTAATCCAGAGCATGGCAGCTCCGACAGCGCCCTATTGTCGGTCTCCTATGAAAAGAATCCGATTGACAGACTGTGCGGTGACCGCGTCATTGTCAAGTCTCGATCCGTCGACATTATTTACGACGCGCAAACCATAATAGAATTGGTCAATTTGTTTAAGGTATTTCTCATACCCTTCCAATTTCCGAACGCGCGATTTCTAGAAGATATTAAAAAGAGAAAAATGTTTACTTGGATTAACTAATTTCTCTCGAATTTATCTGAATATAATTCTTTTTTATTCTTTTTTTTTTTGCGAATTTAATGTAGATGAATATTTTCCAGGTGCAAGATTCTTCGACGCTGAATCAACTACAAACAGCCGCGGCAGAACAATTGGAGGGCCTGAAGGAAATGTCCGCCCTCGGACTGGAATATGCTATACAGAAACATTCAGTGTTGGATATACAAGTGGATATGCAGGCGTCGCAACTTATTATACCGCACGGAGGCTTTTACGAAGACGCGAAAGCGCTAATTGTTGTAAATCTAGGCAGTTTAAAGATGCATTCCCTAGAGAAAGGTAAAAGTGAAATGGCTGGCGCTAGTGTTAAACAACTAGTTAGTTTGGGCAAAAGTGAAGAGGAAGTAATGCTACATTTGAGGGAACACAGCTACGATAAATTCGTTTTGAAAATAGTCAATTTTCAGGTAATAATAGTTTTAATTTGCAATTTAAATAATTAAACGTATAAAACGTATAAAAAATAAAAAATTTATATATAAAGATAAGAACTTAAAAGTTTGAATATTACATAAAAAATCAAAAATATTTGTAATTATGTAAGATTTATATATATCTCTCACAACAAAGAAATCTCTCACAATGAAATTTAATTCTGTAAAAATAATTTTTACGAAACAATTATACTTAAATTTATTTATTGCATCAGGTGTTAGTATCGCTGCCGAACGAAGAATGGCGATCAGCCTTGGCGAATACCGAGAATTCCCTGACGTTACTCCATCCAACTACGTTGGAAATCCAGTTCCATAAGTGTCTGATAACGGACGATCCTTTGTTACCCAAGCTACGACTCCTTGGTCACCTGCCATCAGTTGCTGTGAACATAACGGATATTCGATTACTACAAGCGCTTTCGATCGCACAGAGTATTCCCTTTCCAACGGAGGAAGAAAAACCCGAATTGCAGCGTACTTCTCTTTCTAAATCTATCTCACAGCTATCTCTGAAGGAGCTTGGCACTACGATATCCAGCATCGCTGACAAGAGAAAGCAGCAAGAAATGACCGCACCAATGAAACAGACTACCGACATGGAAATGAAATTTGAGATGAAAGAATTCACATTGTCAGTATCCAGGCAGCGGGACGACGACGCAGTGGAATTCCTCAGGTTCGGGATACATGCTTCATATAAAAACGTGAAAAATTAAAAGTTTTAATTTAATTATCTCAGAATTTGATGAAATTAGCTTTGTTGAGCTTCTGAATTTATTTGTTTCTCTTAGATTTCAAGTGTTGCAACTCGAGGCGGAATTGCTGCAACGTACGTATGACCAGGAAGTGCAACTGCGCCTAGGCGGTGTGCAGATGCGACAATTATATGAAGATCAAGAGATCTTTATGGTCAACACGCCGATGTCGGCAGGCAGAGATGAATATCTGATTGTCGTGCGATACGTGAATGTGAACAAGCGTTCACCAGAATTCACTACGCGCCATGGTTCTGTCGTGAAATTACTTCGATTGGAATTTACCACGCTTGATACTCTGCTGCATCAGGAAGCGCTTATCGAGCTGTTACGGTTTAGTACGTATATTCAGGATCGAATGAATTCGCTTGAGAGTGCTCAGAAAAAGGAAGTCGAGCGTCCTCGACCGAGTCATTTAGTCTCCATTCAAGAAGAAACTTCCGGCTTCCTCAGAGAGCAGATACAAAAACAGAGATTGAGACCTGGCCGACGCAAGAGGCAAACTGTCGAGTGTATTGATCTAAAAGTGCATGCCAAAATCGACTCAATCAATTTAAAGATTTCCAGCGCTGCCCGAGATATCACTGCACTTCACATCGAAGGTATCAGCGCTAATTTTCTCAGCAAATCTTCATATTCACAAATGAATGCCGCTCTGGCCTCCATCAACATTAAAGATTTGAATCCTGCTTCTATGTATAAGGATATTGTAGCTGTTGAAGGTACCGAGCGCCCTTTGGAGGTGGGTATTTTTAAACTTTATTATTTCTACATTTGTAATTATTTCTTTGAAAGTATATTTGTAATTGTTGCTTGTAATTGTTGTTTGTAAATCTTTTATTTTTAGATTCAAGTAGTGATATACAACATTGAGCAATGGGAGGTAGACAAGAACAACATGTCCATCAAGGTGACAATGGGTTGCCAGCGCATTGTCTTCTTGAATGCATTCGTCACCAGTGTGATGAATTTCCTGAACAACTTTCAAGCGGCACAAGAAGCTATCAGAGACGCATCGGCAGCGGCAGCAGAAGTTGCAAAGACGAACATCAAGGATGTTCAAGAGAGTGCCTCACGCATCGAGTTACATGTTAGGATCAATGCGCCGGTCATATACGTACCAATGAACTCCAAGAGCGAACATAGCTTAATGCTGGATATGGGCAATCTTATGGTGCAGTATGATGTTTATTTCAATTCGTAGAACAATTTAATTTCAAAGCTTTTCAAAATTTAAAATATATATACATTAATTATATATATTTTTAATTTTGAAGAATGTCAATATTAGATATCCGAGAGATATATTTTTATATGATATATATGATATTAAATTATATTAGTTCCATTTGAGAGCGCGCTATTAGCACTATCACATTTAGCCTTGAATTTTATTTAACGAAAGATAAAGATAGAATGACGCGATAGCGCTAATAACGCATTTTCCCCGAATACATCGTATTGTTACGCGAATTTTATTTTACAACAGATAATTATATTTTTTTTAAAGCAAAAGATAACGCTTTTAAATATTTGTAAAGTATAATAAAATATTAATTTGATTTAAACATTAAAATGTAATTTCAATTTAAACATAATTTGAACTAACTAAAAACTAACTAGAAAAAAATATTGCACAAATATATCTAAAGAATTTTAATAAAAAGTAAAATTCTACAGGTATGTAATGTTTTCAAGAAATTAGAGGCAATGAATGAGGACACCGGCGAATGTCCCATAGTGGATGAAATGAAGATCGAGCTACAGAACTTGAAATTGTCTCGAGTTCGGTTGAACATGGAGAAATTTATTAGTGAAAACGAAGTGTTGCTACTCGAACCGGTGACATTCATACTGTTAATGAAGCGCAATCTATCTACTGCTTGGTTTACCAATATTCCGGATATCGATATGTCTGGTAGATTGAACAAGATCAATCTGCTGTTGAGCAAAGAGGATTATGCCACGATTCTGAAGGTATTGGAACAGAATCTGAGCGAGACCTTCGAAGACTCGAAACCCGCACAAGTCGCCCCCTCTACTGTCAAACCCGAAGAGCTTCAGGTAAATAATAGTTACAATAATATATAATAATGATGATTATTGGATTGATATATATGTCTGGCATTTGTTGTTAAGATCCAACCGGTGTATAAGTACGAGGTCGATGCAACGCGAGAAACTCCATCGGTGGACACGCAGGAACGACACGCACATACGTTTGTGAAATTCGAGTTTATCATGGACAGTCTGGTGATCAATCTCTTTACTGGCGGCTCCAAGCTGCTACAGTCACAGACATCACCATTGCATTTACCCGAGAATGGATTGGCACGTTTCAGCCTCACGCACTTCGCTGTGAAGGGCCGTGTATTCGCGGACGGTCTGCTAGCCACGTCGATCTTACTAATGAACTGCACGCTGGATGACATGCGGCAAAGCCGACAGGGCTCACTGGTACGGATTATGGAGAGAACCAGCAGTGTGCCGCTGTCAAGATCGAGCAGTAGCGCTAGCGAGAATCATCTCGACAAAGAGCACGCGAAGTACAATGCCAGAAGTATGCTGGATGTGACGGTGCGTCAGAGTCCGAACGATATATTCGCCGACGTGAAAGTGTTCTCTTTCAGCATCATCGTGTCTCTTGAGTATCTCATGAAAGTCAAAGACTTTTTCGATGTGGATACCGCGAATAAAACGGCCATTACTTCCGCGCAGTCCATCTCAAAAAGCGAATCAAAGAAAAAGCCTACACAACAGCAGCAGGCCGCTCCAACATCAAAGATGTTAACTGTGAATCTGCACGTAGAAAAGCCGGATATTATTTTGCTCGAAGATATGGACGATATTAATTCAAATTGCATAATATTAAATACGGAATTGTTGCTGAAATTGCGCATTACAGGAGAACATCAAGTGATCACAGGTTCCATCAAAGATCTCTCTTTGCTAACGGGGATATATAATCCTGCAAAGAGAACCGATTGGATTTATCAGGTATCTGGAAATAGATTTTATTAAATATAATGTATACAATATTTTTTATTTAATGTATATTTACATATTAATTATAAAGTTTACAATTTTGCACTTTGAAAAGTTTTCTTAGATTTATTTCTCATTTTAATAAAGGCTTATATAAGCTTATATATTTTATGATTTATGATAAAATGCAATTATAGTAATTGATTAATAATAATTAATGTACTTATATCTATATAGATAATTAATTCATTACTATTAAATAAATCTATAAATTTTATCTTATAAATTTTATAGGATTCTTTGAGTTACTAATTTGTTAAGTCAGATTATAAAATAATTCATTTTAATATTTCTTATATATTAATTTCTACTATTGTTAATTATTGTAGGTTTTAAAACCGTGCAGCATTAGCGTAGCTGGTTCCACACCAGATGATAAAGGACTCCATTTAGAGATCCGTTGTACGGATATACATGTCTCTGTTTCACCAGGTAATTCGCGAATTCCTATGCTGTTAGCATTCAATTAACGTGATTATTTGCAGGTGTAATTGAAATATTAAATAAAGTCATTCATACGATGACAAAGAAAGAAGAGGAGGACAAAAACATTATTAAGCCCGAGCCTAATTACGAAGGCTTGTGGATTATCACGCCCTTCGAGGAAAATAATTATTGGTTCCTAAAGACAGGTTGATAATAGATTATTTAACAATTATTATTGTATGAAACAAGACATTAATAATTATTCCGTTTGTTAAATTGTATTTTTCTTTTAGAAATCGCAATGGAAGCTTTCGAGGAGTTTGCATATCCAGACGATGAGATTGTGGCAACTTACAAACCTGAATTAGCAATTGTTTCAGCGCCGACAATCTTGTTTACTTTAGAAGCGGGTGTTGGTAACAAAACTCTGCCCATGTTGCTACTTCATCTGGGTTTTCAAAGCAGCATCAAAGATTGGAGTACAAAATCTGTATGTCATTTATGAAAATTCTTATTATTATATTATATTATATTTTTATATCATGATTTTTATTGTTATTATTAGCATTATTATTTTCTTCTTATACATATTGTATTGACAAAGCGATTTATGCTTCTAGATGAGCATGGACTGTTCAATGTCGATGATCATGGCATATTACAATAGTCGTCTTGCGCTATGGGAACCGCTGATCGAGCCGATAGAAAGCTTTAGAAACGGCAAACGCATCTCGACATCATGGGAATTAAAAACAAAAGTAACTAGCATTCTTTCTGTTAGCTCCGATAATATTTAATTTCGTTTTTTAATTAATATTATTTATTAATATTATTGTTAATTAATATTATTGATTCATTTATCAGATCCAATTTAACGACATATTACTCGACTCTAGAGGTGCCAGCACAGTTAGTCCTATGTCAGAAAGTGAACCCGAAGAGCTACAACAATCTACCAAAATATCCATCGATGTCGCGTCCTCTGTAAGAAAGTTTTTTGAAATACAAACATTAAAATGATTGATTATATAGATATTAAATTATATATTATTTATACTATTTGTACTATTTGTAATTATATATTATTTGGTTAATTTAGATAAACAATTTTTATAAAATTTATATTTAAATGAATTTTATCGCAGTTAGTGATATTTTTGCCAAAAGATGCGAGTTTATTTCTTTTTCTTTTGTTTGGGATAGGATAATTTGGAAATAACTGTGACGAAGACATGTCTGGATGTCCTGAAGCAACTCGGCCAGTCGTTTTCTTCAGCAATGGAGGCCGCCGAGAAAGGACCCACTAAGAAGGTAGCACCATACGTGCTGAAAAATGAAACCGGTCTGACGATGATACTTGATTTAGAGCACAGTTTCTTTAAGGTTATTATCTTGAAAAATGATTTGAATTTTTATTTTATTTATTCAATATAATAAATTATTGTTTATTCATAAAATCATAGTTTTATTCATATAAAAGATGATAATTGTTACAGATTTTTGATGATGGGTCGAGAATAAGAGATCACAATGATTCATATATGGAAGTGATTCTTGAAACTGGTGCATCGATAGAGCTCGCACCGAAAACATCTAAGCTGGATACGCGTCTTCTTGAGCAGTTAAAAGTGGAGACCGTGAAAGATAGAGAAGACAGTAAATTCTCTATATCAGTAAGTTAATATATAGATATATTGCAATATGAAATTTATGATTTTTGTAGTAGAATAGATATTTGTGATTTTTTGATGAATTTAAAGATTTTTTTGAAGAAAATGTTAGATATCAAAATGTCAAAAATAATTCTTGAGAAGAAATTGAATATAATAATTTTTAAAAAATAAATAATAAAAGAGAATTTATTTAAGTAACTATTATTATGATTATATGGTTAAGATTAATTAAAGATTAATAAAAATAATATAATATTTTTAATTAAAGATAAATTTGAGACTAATTAAAATAATATAATATTTTTAATAGTTTAAAGGAATTCAAAGCAAGTTGGCAATACCTGTACTGAGAGCAGATAGGAGATTCTTCTCTTTGAAGCACCGGAAAGAAGGCTCCGAAGAATGGGGCATCGTATCGGATATTATTGTGGAGGAGGGTAGCACGATTGTCACTCTTAGAAGCATCCTTCAGGTAAATAAATGAAGATGAATAATTTTATCAACAATATTAAGCTACTTGTGGCCATTGTAGGTTCACAATCACTTCGCGCAACCGATATCCGTTTATTATATGACAAAGCGTGGAAACGAAGTAGAATGTGTAGGCACAGTGGCACCAGATGAGAAACTCAATTTACCTCTGGACGCTGTATACACTCCGACTAACATGTACTTACTGTTTTTCAGTGTTGAGGGGTATGTTTACATTTTTTTGTATTTTTATATTATCTTGATTTTCATACAAAATTGTTCAACGTAATTTTTATGAAATAACATAAAAGATGAGATATAACAAACGTATAAAATACATAAAATTAATAATGAAATTCGATGCACGAAGTTTCAATGACTGCATTTAATTTATTTTAGATATATGGTATCAATCGAGCAGTTTGTCTGGAAGGATTTGCAGAAAACAGTTTCCATGACGAAACTACTAAAATGTGAGCCGCGATCCAAACAGAAAGGCACAGAACCATTTTATATTCAGGTCAATATTCTTTCTGTATAATTTTTATGATAAAATGTAGTTATTTCCTAAACAACGCAGATGATTGGATTAATTCATCCAGTTGTATCAATAAAGAATAAATAATAGAAAAATAAGAAATATCTTTATATAGGTCGTAGGAGAGATTGAACAAGTGTATTTCGAAAATACTACTCGTCACACCATGGCTAGTACTATTTATAATGTACATCTCTATCCACCTGTATATCTGAAGAACTTCCTGCCAATTGACATCATCATTTGCTTGCCAGGCACTGTTGAGGAAAACTTACTCGAAGCTAGTGCTTCCTTGCAACTTCCTACAATTAATCCAGTCAAGTCAAGTATAATAATTAAGGTAGAATGGACAGCACTTAATAAAAATTTGACGATTATATGAAACTTATTTTTTATTTTTATTACAATTAATAATATATTTTAACACACAGAATACTCCAAAATTTTTAGATAACAAGATAAGAGAATGTTAAATGTAATTTATCGATTATTATAAAATGTATAAGATTTTACGATTTATTTATTTAAAATTGCATATGTTTTAGCTACCTAATTACTTGGAAAAAGATTGGTCATGTCAAGGTGAGATTATGGCAAATCCACCGGAGTTTGCGGTCTGGTCGTTCGAATCTTTCGACAGCGCGCAGAAGGCAGTCCTGGATCTCGGAATGCACACATCTTATAAACATGGTTCCATTGTCATGGCACTATATTGTCCTTTCTGGATGCTGAACAAGACTGGTTTAATGCTGTCCTACAGAGTATGTTTGTAGAATAATTTTGATCGCTTTTGATAATTTTGCTTCTTCAAAAGTAATTCGCAATCTATATCGATCTTTACATTTCTAAAACCACGTTAAAAAAAAACTTTCTTTAAAATCCGTAAGACTTTCTAAGCCTCAACCTCTTAAATTACGACTTATTTTATAAAGATCCTGTTGCACCTTGAAATTTTCATGAATAGTGAAGTTTTCATTAATATGCACGCTTTTCTCTCATGTCATATGTATTAATGTTTATTTCT
Organism: Pogonomyrmex barbatus; assembly: GCF_055798465.1. NCBI lineage: Eukaryota > Metazoa > Arthropoda > Insecta > Hymenoptera > Formicidae > Pogonomyrmex > Pogonomyrmex barbatus. The sequence continues at coordinate 14,633,901 of NW_028297098.1, forward strand.
TCAGCACAATTTTCAGCTCACTCTTCAACTTTTCTCCGTTAATGTACTCTAATACTAATCAGCACTACATCTTGCCTGATTAAATCCCCGTATTCAACAAACTCCATTATTTTACAGAAATCAAGTAAAGGTGGCAAAGAGCATTCAAGCCCGATCAAGGTAGAGATTTCCTGTTATCATGCCGCCTTATTGTGCTTCTTGTAAATAGTTAACTTATATTTTTTGCGAAAGTAGCTGAAATCTAAATGTAATTATTGGATTATTTAACAATTATTTTTTTATGAACAATTATCATATTATTAACTCGAATTTTGTTACTGACGTCGACATATTTATGGTTTTATTCATGAGAATGTACATGCGTACATCTTTCAGAAATTCGTTTCCGCTATGAAACCCCATCGACAACGCGCACAGTACAGGAAGAAGAAAACGGGCGCGGTGACACATTGTTTTATTTCAATATTATCGTTGTTCTCGTGCTTGTGTTCGCAAAACTCGATTACTGTGAAATAACAAATGTCTATTCTAGTCGTGTCGTCGAAACTGTAACGTCATAAACTATGTTAGATTATCATTATTAGTTTTGACTTTAGCAACTGCATCTTATCAAACATAAATTGCATTTACACGTTACATTAGCTACATTACCATGTGTAATTGTGCTTTATTACATACGCTTTATTTCATTTTTTTGTTCCCTTTACAATCCTCTTTGCTCGTTCGATTTACATTTGAATCACTACGTTCCTAAATATCCGAATTCTTTGATTCTTTGATCCTCGAATTTTTCAGCATTTTTTTGTTTGCGTTTTTAGATACCTAGGCGTAAAACATCTCGATTCCAAAATCAACAAAGTTTGTATAAGGAATTAATTATTATAGAGATGTTTGTTATTTGTTCTTATTAATTGCATGAGGTTACATTGAAAGAATCATTTATGACAGGCGAAAGCTAAAAGATTAATTCATACCTACTGTTCCTTCCAGACAGCGGACGATTATTTGAACGTCTTGTATCATCCGGAACACTTTAAGGGGCCTATTCTATTCTCGTTCCGCTCCAAGGTTTTCTTTGGCAAGAAAAAGGCCATGATTAGAGTGGAGGACGGAGAGTGGTCCGACAAGTTCTCCATCGACGTCGCGGGCAGCGAGGGTGTAGTAGCCTGCAAATATAATGGAATGATCTATCAGGTCTGCATCGATCATTTTTATCGTTTTCTCTTTCTATGTACATTAAATTGTTAACAACTATAATGATATCGTACAATTATATATGCGTTCAACGAAAAAATAAAGGAAAAGTAAAAGATACATAAATACAATTGAAATATAAATACAATTGAAGATTTTGTCTTTTGTCTACAGATTGGAGTACATAATCAATTGACATACAACTCGTTGACCAAGCAGATCACGTTCACGCCTTATTATATACTCGTCAACAATGCAGATTTCCTGATAGAATGCCAGGAAGGTGATCGACCAGCTGATCCGATAATCAAAGTACGTTAGATATAAGCCATTCGATTATTATGTTATTTTAGTATGAGGTTACATTACAATGTCAATGCCAAGGTGCCTCCTGGTGAATGCACGGCTTTGTGGCCCCGAACTGAACATGAGACCAAGACTTTGAAGGCGAAGGTCGCAGGCCAACCCGAGAAAACCGCGGCGTTTATTTATACCGACAGCCATACAACTTTGCTAAAATTGGACAATAAGGTAATTAAAAACATCGACAAAGAGAAAATATGAATGTAATGCAACATATTTATTTATATAAAGTTATAATTAAAATAGATAATTAAGTAATTATCTCCTGTTTTGTCACGATATTTTTAATAAAATTTTTTGCATTACAGTATGGCGGAATTAATGTAGACATACAAATCAACGAGGGCGGCATTTACATCTCCATGTCAGCTTACAGTCCAGGCAATGCGCCAGCTTTGATTATCAATCATACACCGCACACCATTAATTTATGGGAAAAGGGTTCAATCAACGTTAGGTATATAAAAGAATCATTAAACATGATGTCAATATACAGTTAATTATTTTATCTATTTGCTTAATACGAAATCTAATTAATCATGTGTTAATACGAACTAATCGTTTGTATACTGACAGGTCCATTCAGTCTTACAACAGGATGTTTTATACTTGGGAAAATCCGGCGGGGCCGCGAAAGCTGGTCTGGGAAGATAACAATGGCAAGGAAATCGAGGACAATCTTCGTAAGGTATAAAAGGAGAAAATGAGATAAGAACAAGAGGAAACATTCGTAGAAATAAATAATGCAAATAAATATTTCTTTTCCAGGATAATCTTGGTACTTTCCAACTGCCAGATGTAGACGAGAAACTGTTCTACGTGTCGTTCCTAGATGGTACTCAACGAGTATTACTATTCACTATGAATTTGAAAATCGCCGAAGATTGTCAATTGGCCGGTGACTTGGAAATAATAGATCAGGAAATCACGTTGAATATTCATGGTATTGGATTTTCTCTCGTGAACAACATCACTAAATCCGAATTATTGTACATGTGCATTGCCAGGTGAGCATATTTTTTAATATTATTAAATTTAAAGAAGTTTCTCCGTACTTTTTGATCAAGATATATTATTTGCGTAATTAGAACATGAATTTTTTGTAATAATTGATAACTTTAATTATTTAATGAAAAATTGATAAATTTAATTATTCCTTGTATAATTGTATTATCATGGAAAATATTAATGAGATTCTATTATAATTCAGCTCTGGAATTATATGGGAGACGCGCAAATCTCCCGGTAGCCGATGGCGAACCTTAAACGCTAAAGAGGTGAATGCTATTGAGGAAGGATATCAACGATACATGAAGGAACTGCAAGTCAACAAGGAAGTAGATTATCGTGTAATGTTGGAACCAAAATTAATGGTACAGCAAACAATTCTCACTTAATTGAAGTTTCTAAAGCTTTTAAAAGCTTTTAAAGCTAATTTTATCTCTGCATTAAAATCTATTTATCATTTTATATTGTTTTTAGGTGGATTATATGAATATGGAGATGTTGAAACCATATCGTAGGTACATGCGGCGCACATTCCAAACTGGGCTTTGGTTGCAATATCGTACCTCAGCGCATCAAGTACAATTACATGCAAAGATCAACAAGCTTCAGATCGACAATCAGTTATCGGAATGCGTCTTCCCGGTTATATTGGCTCCAGTCCCACCACCAAAAAGTGTCACACAGAGCACAGGTATTATTAATTATTCTTACAACACGAAACATTATTTTTTTTATCTTTTGATATGTGTTTCAGTCATTATATCAATTAAAAATATAATGTATCAAATTTAAAAATTTTTTAAATTGTATATCTTTTTTATAATGTTTTCTAATCTTTATTTCTGCAGTTATGAAACCTTTCGCGGAACTTAGTATGGTCAAGCGATTGTTGGAGCACAGTACCGTGCAACAATTCCGATACTTTAAAGTTCTCATACAAGAGTTTCATATCAAAGTAGACATAGTCTTTATAAATGCAATAATGAGTCTTTTTGAGGCGAATGAAGTTAGCGATGTGGAAGAGGTGAGTCGCAAGATATTGAAATTTATTTAGATTTATTTAGAGATTTATTTAGAAATTTATTTAGAGATTTATTTTGGTGATCATTTTTTTATTCATTTCAGAGCGCATTGTTCCGTACAGACATGAAACTAGTCAACGAACCACTGATGTATCACGTCAGCCTGATCACCACGGCCGAACAAAAGAATTTCTTCGATCTGTTACATTTCTCGCCACTTAAGGTTTGTCGTGTTTCATACATACTTACAAAAATTACACAAACATTATTTTTAGTCTGACAAAGTATTTATTTCTTTCTTTATAGATACACGTCAGTTTCTCAATGACTGGTAGCGGAGGAGGTCCTTCCGCATTACCGCAACTACTTAATGTACTGTTGCAAGGAATTGGTGTAACACTAACAGATATCAACGATATTGTGTTCAAGTAAAGTTTTTAATTTGAAGATATTTTTAAAAATCATGAGAAATGATTCTAAAAATTAAAATTCTAGAATTTTGTAATTTTTGTATTGTACAGAAGTTGTAAAATTATATGATTTTATAAGTTTTTTTATTGGCATAGATTGGCGTACTTTGAGAGAAACTACATATTTATGACGCACAAGCAACTCGTCTCTGAGGCGAGCACTCATTATGCGGGCCAGGCGATCAAACAGGCGTATGTACTCGTACTAGGACTCGATGTGATCGGTAATCCGTATGGACTCGTAATTGGGACTATGAAAGGCATCGAGGACCTGTTCTACGAACCCTTTCAAGGAGCCATACAGGGTCCGGGGGAGTTCGCGGAGGGCCTGTTCCTCGGGGTGCGCAGCATGTTAGGCCATACCGTCGGCGGGATGGCGGGCGCTGTGTCGAAGATCACGGGAGCAATGGGTATGTATCTCAATCGAATCTTTTAATCAAAATTGTATATAGGTTTATTTTTGCGCTTGTAATGGATATTCGTAATATTGGTTAATTCTGATAATTTTATAGTATTTGTAAGATATTTTTTTATTATTATTTTAAAAAATATATATATATATTTTTTATTTTTTATTATTGATGCTTTTACAGGCAAGGGTATAGCTGCTCTGACCTTCGACAAAGATTATCAACGAAAGAGGCAGGAACAACTCAACAAGCAGCCTGCTAATTTACAAGAAGGTCTTGCGCGAAGCGGGAAGGGTTTAGTAATGGTAAAGTTACAAGATAATTATATTATGGATTATTTCTTTAATCTAATATACCAATAAATTATTTATTTACTTTATTCGATAGGGTGTAGTTGATGGTGTAACAGGTGTAGTAATGAAGCCTTTATCAGGAGCAAAAGAGGAGGGAGTAGAAGGATTCTTCAAAGGATTTGGAAAGGGCGTAATTGGACTCGTTACCAGGCCTACTGCTGGTGTTGTTGACTTTGCAAGCGGTTCTTTCGGGGCTGTTAGACGGTATGATTTATATAAATATTTATATAAATTTTAATAAAATTGTTTATAATTTGGTTATTAATCTGATAGAAATTACATTGTCTTCATTTCAGAGCCACCGAATTGAATGAAGAGGCAAAGAGAGTACGATCACCTAGATTTCTGCAACCGGATAGTCTTGTTAGACCATATATAAAAGATGAAGCCGAAGGCAACAAAATATTGATGGTAGGTATTTAATTTCATTTCTAAGATTTCTGAAATTTCATTTTTCTAAGAAAATTCTAAAAATATAAATTTATAAAAAGATATTTTTCTATCTTAAAGTTAAGATAGAAGTTTAAAATTAAGATAGAAGTTTAAGAAGTTTAAATTTAAGATAGAAAAATATCTTTTTATAAATTTATATTTTTCATAAAAATTATCGATACAGAAATAAAATTTTATTATTTTTTTTATGTAAGAATTATTTTCAATTAAAATAAATTTTATAGAAATAATTTATGCACACAAGAAAATCTACAAAATTTTTTTTTCCGTAGGAATTGGAAAAGGGAAAGTACGCACGTACGGACGTTTACGTCTATCACATTATCGTTAACAAAGATGTATTATTACTTACCGACAAGAGATTATCATATCTCGAGCACAATGATATATTTGGTGGCTGGCGGGTTAGGATATATTATATTAATTCTTCTTAGTTTTTTTAGAATAAAAAGAAAGCAATATTATTATTATTATTATTATTATTATTATTATTATTATTATTATTATTATTTTAGGTTGATTGGACTCATACTTGGAACGAATTCAGCGAGCCAGCAAAGATCGTAGATAGAGGTGTACAAATTTTTATTAAGGACGCTAGTAGAAAGAAAAAATTCGGTGGTCTGTTTGGCAATGCAGCTCAATCTAAAATACTTTTAATAACAGATCATAATGTTAAACAAGTACGTACTATATAACTATTTGTATATTTTCATAAATCTTTTTTTATTAAATTATATTTGTATTACATTTGAGATAGATATTTTATCTTACAATTTATCGTCTTTCTTGTAGTTGATATGCAATAAAATACAAGAGCAGATCAATCAATCCGAAGTATAACACAGTAATATACGTAAAATATGCGACTTCGGATTATATAATAGAAGAAGAAAATGCTTGAGAAAAAAATGCAAAAGAGAGCAAACAAGCCGTTTAATTCCAAAATGCTTTGCAAGCGAATTTGCACAATTTCTATGCACATTTTCTACAGATATTATCTATAAGACTGATACTGCGTAATCGCAACAATCAGGTAGAGGAATACTAATTAGTGTACTGAAAAATGTGGTCGCCAAAATGGGGCTTCTCTCACTTTTCACCAATAGTTGTTCAGAACTTTTTTTGTTGTCGGTATTATATTACCGAATGAACAACGTCAGATTGGTAACGTAGATCCATAACATTTATTAAGAAAGAATGCTAAATTAAAAAGCTTCGAAATAATTTGTATTAATCAAAATAGCTATTATAGCTGACTCCAGTATTTTTTCTATTTATAAAGAAATTTCTTAATCTTTTTTAAAATTTCTAATTTTATTTATATAAACTTTATAGAAAAAATTTTTTATACAAATTAATAGAGGGATGCCGTAAGAAAGAGAATCTTTTTCTAATCTGTGTAGAATATCGCGCGCTCTGCCGATGCGATTAAACGAATTAGTCATATATAAGTTACCATTTCTATTGTATTATTAGGATTCTATTTCCGATGATCACGAAGCGAGATTGATCAGACGAGAGTGCAAAGATAAATAATTTAGATCATAATAGTGAAAGAGTTGAAGTTGAAACGAAAATGAATCTCATTTTAACAAATTTAAATTAACAATATAGTAAAATTATATCTATCATATTTGTTGAAGTATTATGCAAATTTTTTATGAAAATCCAGTGAACCAGTATGTTTATATATATATATAGAAAGTTACTTTATCATAATATATTGCTAATTGTTAATCACATAGCATCATGACTTATCTATTAATCATGATATATCTATTAATTAATATCAAGTTAATATGCTTAATTATTTTCCTGCCGGTATCTAATGAAGACGTTAAGAAATTGACTACAAACACCATCGACGCATCGACTAAACGCATTGTTGGAATATAATAAATTTTATTAGCTTTAAAGCCTAGATAGGAGCATCGATACTTCTACCTCGTTTCATTCTTTTCAACGCTAACTCATAAGCAATTAGAATAATAATAAAAATATTATCTAAATTGTATATAATAGCTATAATAATTAATTCCTTTGTAACTAATCTTTTTGCTTTGTTTCATAGAAACTTTTTATTGAAATTACAGTAAAAATATTCAAAACTATTCAAAAATATTCAAAATTTTACTCGTAACGTTCATTACTTATATGTATATAATGTATACTGCTTATTATGTATTTCATTAATTTAACTGTTATATATTCTGTTTTACTACGTAATAAAATTATACAATCAAATTTTACAAATATTTTTTAAATGCTCTTTGCATATTTTAATCCTTTCATTTATCAGTCAATTATTCACAAGTTATTTGCAACTTGTACCAGAAATTCTATTTTTAAAAATAATTATTTTTTAATATTTTTAGTATTAATTGCACCTGTTGATATTTAATGTGACCATATGATTTACTACATTTGCGCTATTCATATCTTCATTTGTTAATCATAATTGACGATAAATCGATATGTAATTAGACATGTTTAAGTACTGTCAAATAACAGGACAGAAATTGGAGAAAGGCAAAAGGTTTAACTAGATGTTAATGAGTAATTCCACCCAGCCTATCCAATGCAGTCCGATGATACCGATGTCGAAGAACAGAGGATTCCGCAGCTCATTCCAGGCCCTCCGCAGCTACCGCCATTAATCAGAGGCCAAAAGCTAAAGAGTGTGAGTAATGTTTTAATCGTTGAATTGAGCGATTCACTAGATTTACTTAATAATATAAACGATGTGACAATATATACGCACACACACTCACTCACTCACTCACTCACTCACTCACTCACTCACTCACTCACTCACTCACTCACTCACACACACACACACACACACACACACACACACACACACACATATATATTCTATATCTCTTTCTATTTCTCTCATATCGGTGAATTGGGATTTCTTTGATGATTACTTTCTTGTAAGAGAGATATATATATATATATATATATATATATATATATATATATATATATATTAGGGATTTTATAATGAAAAATTATTTGGTATAATAGCATAATCAAAAAGGTTTTAAAGGCTTCTATTTTGATTTTAATTATTTTCAATTTCAGGGACCGTACACCATCACGGTAACTGATGAGATGGTAGCACACCGAGAAAGAGAGAATTTGGAATTATATAGAGCCTGGGTACGAGAGCAACGCAGAAGGAATATGCTGCCACAGGAAAATGCCAACGATTACATAGGCGACTTCAAGGACATTCTTGTGAGGAGAAGCTTTGTCCGCAAAGTTTTCTGCATTCTCACACTGCAGTTGATGTTCACTTTCTTCGTTATATCCATCTTTATGTTCGTGTGAGTACGCGCAGAAGAGAAATGTATCTCTCGATGATTTCTGCATTTTTTAAATTTCTTATTTTACGTTTTAAAAAATTACCATAAATCTTCTGAATTACTTTCTAGTGATGAAGCGCAAAAGTTTATGATAATACACTGGTACCTGTGGATTGTTGCCATGTAAGATGGATCGCTTGAATAAAAATGATTTCTTCTCGTTAATTTTATTAGGATTATATTAAATGAAAAGAAATGAGAGGATGAACAGATCAGATGAATAATATTTTTATTATTAATGACATTGTAATAACACAATGTATAATTGAACAATACTAATATTCATCTGGACATCATTATACTATTAATACTATTCATATTTATATCTTTTCATTTAATAAAATCCTAAGGACTTGTTTATTATTTAATTGATCATACATTAGTCTAATTAAAATATTTGCATTTTATCAGAGTGTTTTTTATAGTCGCTTATTGCGCTATAGCTTGTTCGGTACAGGCCAGGCGAACTCCTCCATATAATTATATCTGTCTGATCTTGCTGGTAAGATTTTTCAATGTTTCCTTTTCCTCATGGAATTCACATTAGAATTCAAATTAGAATTAATCCAGTTAAATTTCTTTTTTGGATGTTGCGTCGCAGACACTGGCAATGTCATACTTGGCCGCTTTCATATCTGTGCTTTATAGCATCGAAGTGATTCTCATAGTCATGGGAATGACCGCCATCGTCACGACGATCATAGCTCTTGTTGCAACATTCTCCAGGGTAATTCTGCCCCATTTCTTTATTCTATATATTCGAATTTTTTTCTAATTTAGTATAATTTAATATATTTTTAATTTAATATATCCGTTTTACTTTCATATATTCAATACATATCGATGTAAATATTAAATACAAATCAATATAAATTGCATAGATTACAAAAATTTATTACTATGACATTGCAGTTTGATTTAACGATGAGGCCGGGCTTGGTGATGGTGGCTGGGCTTGTTGCGATCGTCTCTATTTTTGTGGTGCTAATAGTCTTGTTGTTTACTCATATAATGGTTTTACGTCTGGTAATTGCTATCATTGGAACGCTCCTGCTCTGCATGGTCAGTATCCAATAAGATGTATAATTTATTTTTATAAAAATTAGCAGCAATTACATTTCAATTTAATTTTGTAGAGATCGCTAAATTTTTACATTTAAAAAAGCTGTAATGTTATTTTTAAATTAATTTAACTACAAATGTTTTATTTTATACTTCTTAATATTAATATGTAACATCACGTATTTCATTCGGCAATCATTAAAATCTTAATAGATAAATATTAATAAAATAAAATAGATAAAATAGAAATGAGTAAGACATATTGAGGATTAATTATATTCCTGGGCGTCAATTTCGAAATAGAATTAAATTTTTGATTAATTTTTTTAAGATAGATGATTCGATTGAATAGATAAAAAAGATTGAAAATTGATATTATGCATTTTCAGTATTTGTACTTCGACGTGCAAACGATTATGGGTGGACGCAGGATAGAATTGAATCCCGATGAGGTCGTTTTCGCAGCTACGCAGATTTATGTTGATATTATCCTGCTGTACCAGTACTTATTGATATTCGTGGGATTCTTTCAGCGATGAAAAAAAGAAGAAAAAAACATCTTCAATATATTTATACTACATTGATATATGTATACACTTATACATTTGTATTATGTACATATTATATTTATTAATATTTAAAAAAATATTTACTAAAATATAAATACAACTTTTGCTTTCTTAGATAAATCTTAGATGAATCAGTATCATTTTATTTCAATTTATTGATATAATTAGTAATAATTAAAAATAATAATAAAATTATCAATTACTGTATAGTTATGCAAATTTCCGTAGACTGGTCAACAATAGGTCTTCAACGGTACATACTTTATCGATAAGATAATAGTTATATTTTTATTTTTTTTTTGTCATGTTAAATTTCATTTCAAGTCAAAAACATGGCGCGCATAAATTGCGTGATCACATTTTGTCACTGTACTGTGTTGGATTAGAAACACTGAACGTATCATTTCATTCTTGTTTTTCATCGAATGTTAAATAAGGATAAAATGATACCGAGGTGCACTCGAGTGTTATTTCTGAACGCATCTCTGATCATATTGAGATTATATCCTGTTTTAGAAAAAGAAGGAAAACTTCAGTATGTTCGCCTTCTCTCTCGTTAACCTTCATATTAAAGAGAAATGACATTTCTATCGAAGCTTTTTCTCTCTTGCCAAAGCATAATATTAGCAACGATCCGACTCGCGTAGTCTATTTTTATTATGTTTATATTCAAAATTTATTCTCTCCCTCTATCTCTCTTCCTCATGCTCATCTCTCTCTTTCTCTCACTCGCTTCTCTCTTTCTCTCTCTCTTTCTCTCTCTCTCCTTTTTTCTCCTTCCAGTCCTCCGCCTCTCTCTATCGCGATTGCACCCCGGAATCGCGAGGGATGCGAGTTATATGTTTTGAGTACTGTTCGTTGCAGTTTCGAGCAGACTCCGAAAATTATGTGATATTTATTGCATCGCAATAAATCGCGAGGGACAATTCTGAAGGAGCTGTCTCGCGTGTCGTCTCGCACGGGAGGAAAGAACGGCGATTCTTTCCTGACGAGAAGTGAGTGCGTGAAATTATAATTAAAGTTAGGTTTTTTTTCTTCCTTCGATTGCATCTTACGATTTCTCGTGATATCAGCAACATCGCAGAAATGATCGCATTACTAATTTATAATTTGTCCTATCAGTGAAATTGATTAGTGAATTGAACTGCATCAGTGTCATGTCACTTGTAATGGCTGAATATGTTGACATTGCACTGATTCAACAATTTGTAGTCAGATTTCCTGATTCGTCTTTCGTATTTTTCTTTATTTCTTTATCGTAGGAAATGGAGGGTGACCGATTAACTGACAAAGATACAAAGAAGGATGAGAATGGTGAGGCTAAACCTAAGGTGACTCTAGGCTTGACTACCACGGTAGCCTTGGATACTCTGCATCGCGACGTCAGACGTGTTTTGCAGGAGTATGAAGAGGATCACAGGAGAAATAAGTAGTATTTTGTACAATTATGATTATTTCGAACAAATACATTAATATATTGCATGACATTTATACTTATTGTGATGATTGTTTATATTTAGAAAATATAGAGCTTGGTTGAAAGATACTTTGCATCATCGCAGTCAATATACAACACTCTGCTGGACTTCTGCGGTCGCACTGCTGATCAATGCCATTATTCTCATTGTTGCGTATTTTACACTCAATGAAACATGGTGAGTTAAGCAATGATACTAAGCTTATATTAAATCCTAACTGTTTCACTTCTATCCATGTCTCATTATGAATGTTGTTATAGGTATTCTACACTGCCATACGAAGGACTGATAGTCTGTTGTTTAGTAATATTAAATTTTATCTTAGTAGTATTGGATAACAAGCTGCGACATAAGGAGATTCCTCATAGAGTGAAAATTCTCCTTGATCAGCTCAATGGTATGTATCTAAATAAAAATTATTGTATTTATAATTTTTATCATCAGTTTACCTAAAAAATTAAATTAACTAAGTTATATACAGTCTAACGATGATATTGCAGATTCTCTGTAAATTCTATACAAACTTTTTGTGATGTGAGGAAAGACCTATGAATTTAAACGTATATTTTAATATTGCAGTTGCACGTTCCACATGTCGATGGAAATCCGAGAACTACCCACATTTATGCAGTCCGCAATCCCCTTGCTTGACCTTGCAATGGACGTATCGTGATAGTGAAGTGGTCAACTTGCCGTGGGCTTTATTAGTAGCTGGCGACATAATCGTAATGAAGCCAGGTCAACAAGCTCCTGGATATTGTGTTCCGTACGACGTGCGTTATTTCAACATCTTATCGTAGATTTCAGACACGCACGTTCAGTCTTCAAATAAACTATACAAAGATTGTTGAACTTCATTTCATCAACTGTTTAAAATTAATTTTTATATTTCAGGATCCTGAAGCTCCTGTTTTGCACGCGAGAGAGACTTACAATCCACCAGTGCACAGCGCCCATGAGATATTTTCTACGCCGCAGGCCCGCGTACCTTTGAAGAGTAAAATCTACAAGCTTCAGGAAACACCGTACTTGGTGAACTTGCGAATGGCATTAGATCAAGCTCTCGATCGACCGGTTACTTACTATAATCGTAAACGTCACCTATTGATGATTTGTTGCATCGAGCACTTGGCTTATCCGATACTTGTGATCGTAATCCTCGTAATCAATCTGCTGCGTTACTTATATTTGACGGACTATTTCGGTACCGGTCACTGGAGCGAGATGTTCTTGTTGCAACCGATTGCCGTGAGCCTTCCGCTGTTGCCATTGGTGTTTCCCGCCTGTTGGATATTTCTCAATTGCTTTGGCATGGCTCGTTTTAAAGCATTATTTAAACTCTATCTATCGGCAAAAAAACTTCAGGTCAGTATTAATTTATAAATTAGTTATTTACAAAGATTTTTACATTGCATTTGAATTTACCATTTTTTCACATCTATTTGGTCATAGAAAAAAATTAGATATTTTTAGGGAATTTTTTATATATTTTTTTTAGATTTTCCATTTTTCTAATTCGACAGCTAGAAAAATCGCTTAATTAAAAAAAAAAAGAATTTTAGAAGAATTTAAATTTTCATCTTTGCATTTCAAAAAAAAGGAATATAATTAAGGGAATCTCCTTTTTCAGAATTTTAAATGTCTCATTTTTAAAGGATTGCTAAGAAATTTTTTATGGTGTAATTGAAAACTGCTAATTTGATTTAAAATACAAAGATATATAATTATAATTGTGTAATAAATAATTGTGTAATAAACTTATATATTTTATTTATAAAAATTGTTATTTTTCTTTTTTTTTTAATCTAAAGATTTTTTTAAAGCTCTAAAAATATAAGAATAATAAGAATATAAATATGTGCATAATATAGAGTTCATAGATTAAAAAAATTTTTATAGATTTTATAACGTCTATAATTAAAATGAAAAAAATATTTATAATTTGTATAAATTTAGTTTGTAGATCCCTTTGAGGATGCGGATATCAATGGTCCCAGTCATCCAGATGTAGTGTACAACTGGCTAGAACTCAAGGACTACTTCTTTGACATCCTTTTTGGTAACGAACACATGATGTCGCGATCGGCAAGCATTTTGCACGTTTTAGGTTCTGTGACTGTAAGTATCAAATGCAAATTTTCATTGTGAATCTACAAAATACAGAATGTCTGTATTATCGATTTGTACATATTTTTTCCTTTCTTTTTTAGGCATTATGCTGCGTGGACAAGAAGGGGATTCTCTCATGGCCTAATCCTACGGCGGAGAAAGTATTTTTCCTACGTAACGCCAATACTTTATCGCCGAGTTCGAGGTAGTCACCTTGTAGTCGTGGACCCAGTTGGGGATATAAGAATCCGAGTATCTAGAAATCCAAGAATTTGTGAATTTACCTCTCTCCCCCGAGATGAAGGAATTTAACGTAACTTAAATTTGTGAAATCGATCAACGAAATCGTATTGATGCGATTACAGTTCCATTTATTTTGCAGTACCGGCAGCGTGGACAAGACAACTGATAAAAATCAAGAGTCTGAAGAGACTAAGGTGAATTCTAATAGAACATCTTATGTACAGCATGGTAAGAAAAGGGACATAACAAACAGCAAACATGACGAAAGTCAAGTGCAAGCCAAAATCTAATGCTTTGCAGATATGTCACACTCCACCGCCGAGGTATTGGATCTCACTCATGATCATGCCCTGCCGTTCCGACTGCAATTTGATGATCACTCATGGCGACAACATCTGAATTCACTGAAACCGCTCGGTCTGGCGATTCTTCTCAACACGTGCAATATGGAAACGCAGGAGCACTACATGCAGTTCTGTTGCCATGTCACTTGCGAAGCTCTCTATAACGAGAACCTGGTGCCAGTGACAAATAGACGGTATGCACATTCTTAGTTTTTCCTTTTTTCGCTCTCTTCGAATTAATTGCGATTTATTCGCAAAATTAAATTTCAAGGAAAATTTAAATTTACTCAACAGATGTCTGTGCGAGTTGGCAAAACAGATTGGCTTTCAGGATCAAGCGCAGAAGATCTTTCAATTGGAACAGCAACTATGTACATTTAGACATGTAGTATGTATTACTAATAATTGCATAATATCAGGAAAATATTTTTTTAGAATTAATAATTATAATAAAATCATTGTTTAAATTTTGAAAATGATTGTATTCTAATGATTACAAAGACATAAGAAAAACTTAAAATTTAAATGGTTTCTTAAGAAAAATTTTTATCAATGTTGTTTTCTCGAAGATTCGTTATTTTAAAAAAACAAATTGTACAAAGAAAGATGATTTTTATTTAAAAAACGAACAAAAATTATCGATTGAAAAAATAACTAACTGTTTCGTTAATAGCAACCAGAAATGGTTAGGCGGGACATAAAATTTGCGCGTTCGCTGAGCATCGCGACGAAGTTAAAGTTCCCGTTTCCTCACATGGTCGCCGTGGTCGTGAAAGAGTGCAGCGGTGGTGGTTTGCAATTGCTGACGCAAGGAACTGCTGATATAATTCTGGATTCATGTATCGAATATTGGGACGGTCACGATCTCTGTCCTCTTTCCGCATCAGATAGGTATATTTTTTGATTTTTATTCTGTGTATTTTTAAAACGTTTGCTATAACGATAGAATACAATTAATTGTTAAATGATAATTCTGATTACCTTCTTTTTTTGTTGTAGAAAAAAAGTGCAAGATTTCTATCAAAGAACGAGCTTGACCTCCTACTGCACCGCATTCGCTTATCGACCGCTGACACGTGCCATCAGTGACAAAATGTCCGAGATTTATCTGGAACTGCCAGCAGACAGCAAACACCTATACACACCTCATAGGAGCCCGACTCCTTTGCCATGGGATTTTAGAAATGTTCTTGATCCTAGAATACGAGGAATATTGGGGCAGTTTCATTCAACAGGTTAATCTAAGCTGATCATTAATTTAATGGATTTTTTTTCTTTAACTTTGGATTTTTCCAAAAATGTTACATAAAAAGAAAATATTTAAAATGCAATTGTATTAGCCTTCAGTTATTTTTTTTAAATTTTTTATTTTTTAATCTTTGAATGTTATTCATTTATTTGATTTAAATGTACTTTATCTTTTTTATGTTTATCTTTTATTAGTACTTATTTATTTTGCAAATATTTTAACTGCTACTAATAAAAAATGTAATTTTATTTCCAGATTCCTTGTTATGCAACGAAAATAAAGATGACGACGTAAGTGATGTCGAAAGCTGTTTTGATGTTCAGTGCAATCAGGTCTTCATCGGAATGGTCACTATGCAATATCAGGCGCAAACTGATATGGTGCGATATCATTATGATTAATCACTATTTTATAGCAAGTACAATGATATATGTATATATGTTACAATTACAGGTGCAACTAATAGAGCAGTTGGATAGAGCATGCATAAGGTTCGTTCATTTCAGCAAAGAAAATGAGCTACGCTCGCGCGTTTTCTCGGAGAAGATGGGACTGGAAAGCGGCTGGAATTGCCACATCTCATTACTCAGTGAGGGAGCCAGGTATCGTGAATTATACACGATGTATTATCATTGTTTTCCTCTCAATGTCTCTCAATTTCTTATGGGGCATATCCGCGACCTTCTTCACATTAGTGCTCTCTGATCTCCGATGTTCTCAATCCTTATCATTTCTTAATTTTCAGACGATATATTCTTTTACAAAGAAAGAATAAATTTAAAGTAAGAAATCTAAAAATGTACTTACGATTATTAAGAGAAATGATTGAAAGGGTTAATTGTAAGATCAGACACGCACATGTGAAAGCTGCATGCATATTAACAATGCATTAATCCTCTTATTCTTGTTAGAGCGAGCTGCCATAAAGCTCGAATGTAAAATATGTCCATGTATATTGCAGGAAGCAACAATGGCTGAAGAGATATCCGCATATGCCCCCGTCGTATATGTTCGTTTCTCTATACGTCTTTTTTTACCTTTGTTATATGTCTTTTTTGCCTTTTGTTAATATTGTTATTATTGTTAATATTAATCTGCATGTTCATTAATCCATGCAGGATATCTTGAATAATATTACAAGATTCAATTTATACTTGAAATAGAAATAGATGATTTTGTATATCTATTTTTTGTATTGTATAAAAAATTTGTTATATTTAAAGATACGAGTGGAAATCATTTTTCTTGAGAAATTCGAAAATTCAGAATATTTTCAAAAACGATCAAAAAATGAATTAAATTTAAAACGAAATTTAAGACCTATTCCTTCCTTCGAGATATCCCGCATCATCTCTATTCTCGAATATAATGTCGCGATCATTTGGCTGCAGTGTCCTGATACTTTATTAATACGCGCATTAATATATCATTCTTTATTTACACATAGAGTATTGAATCTGCATACTAACAATACATTTTACTTTATTATTTCTCCATATTTTTTTCTAAAATACTTGGAATCATTTTTAATAATGTGCCTCTTAACAAATGCGAAGCAATTTCATTATTGCGATTGCGAATCGACGCCCAATCAAGGATCATGCGAACATACGAAATATTCGTGCAGAGAAGATACACGCTCATATGTAATTTATTGTAACTAACACACACATGACAATATCAGGTCCGAGAGTCCAGTGGGTTGGTGGGTGAGCCAGGCAGCAGCCATGTCCTCACCCACTCCCTCACCCACGGCCCAATCTCATCAGCCTAATTACTCCTGCATGGACGAGGCCAGCCACTTGCTTAATCGTGTCTTACCTCGGTACGTTACGCCGTTTACATGCAAACTACTTCATTATATGACGTATTATATAAAATCAGACTTCCGCTTTGCTTTAAGAGAAACAGATAAAATTACAAGGATAACGCATTAATCACAGGACGCTTTAATAGCAATTTGATAAAAGAATTGAAAAAAATTTAAATGGAGTGCTAATCAAAGTATCATGAGAAAGAACCAATATTCGAAATCTCTTGCGTCCTATGATTAATCAATCGCGAAAAATGCACAGCATGATGAGAAAATTTTTATTTATTTTGTCATTGGAAGCTTTGCCGTGTCCAAAGGGACTTTCGCGAGGAACTAATACATTTTCTTAGCTTCTCAGCATTGATGTGTTTTTTTATTATTATATAGTCATTATGACTAACGCCGAGCGATTAGAAGTACTCACTGAGAAAAAACACTTTTCGTTTTAGCACCAATCTGAACAATAGCCGAGCGATGAGCATGTCGGCGCCGAGTGCTATTAATACGGATTTCTCGACAGTGAAGTTCGACGATGAAACTACCGAGTGGAACAACACGGGGACTTCACAGGTCAAAAGCGCCATGAGCCACAGGTTGCTGTGATATCTAAATTAAAATAACATTTCTAAAAAAAGAATACGCGACAGTATTTAAGGATCGATAATACAAAGATAACAAATTATCGAGCAGGGAGCAGGACACGGTGAGAAGCGAGGACAGCGTTCTGGTACAGAGTGTTGATCTGGGATCGGGTCAAGAGGCTTGGAGGTCCTTGAGCTGCCTCACTGATAGCACCGAGCAAAGCGCACCAGTCAACTTTGATTTGTCAAACAGGGTAGAGTAGATTTTCTTTTGGACCAAACCTATTAAACGTTTATGATAATGTAATAAAGATTATGTAATGCTTGCTTATTCTACACGCGCAGGCTAAATTGCCAAGAGGCATAGAGAAGATACGTCCGCACATCGAGTTGATAGATAATGTCCCTTTGCTCGTGTCTCTATTCACTGACTGCAACACTATGGTGACCCGCGAGATGCTACACATCATGCAAGATTATGGTGAAGTAGTGTGCGTGCTCGGCTCTTCTGCCAACGCCGAGAACATGCCGATCTTCATGCAGGCCGACGCCGGGTAATTCCACTTCTTGGAATCGATCGATGGAATCAAAGGCGTTACTGTTAGCAAAATTTTATTTAGATAAAATATGGAGGAATATGGAGAATCAACGAACACTTTCCTAGATTTTTTTCAGATACCTTGATTAAGTTCCTGGAATTGGTTTTTTTTTTCCTCAAAAAAATGCAGGATTTTATATTATTTATGTTGTACTTTTTATAGAAAGTAAGAATCCGATTTTGAGCTAAATTTTTCAAGAAAAATCCATACAATTTTTAATTTCACCGATTCAATTCACAAAAATAATCAAGTCTTTTTTTTCCATATTGGAATTTTTTCAAGATTTATGAATTGATTATAGAGTGGCGGTGGAACCTTTATATCCTCAAGTGTGTCAGAAAGTGCCAGTGTTGGTGCCCACTATGGAGAACCAAGGGATTTCTCCCGTCGACCTGAGTAGAGCGCTCAATTCTGTCACATGTTCATTGAGTGTAAAACGCGAAGATCCCGTTGCGATTTTTCATCTCATTATGGAGGTATTTTTTATGTTAAATGAAAGAATGATAGATATAACATGTTTTTTTTCTTGCTTGCATACAGGCTCGTCATTATATGAAGAATCTATGGAACTGCATACAATTTTGGCTGTGCTGTTTAATTACGCTCTCGTTCATGCAAGTATTGTCGGCGTTTCTACTGCTACCACCGCTATTTTCCATTGATCAGATACTCTGGCTGTGCTGCTTGATAATTCCCATATTGTCGGCATCCATGATTGCCACGCCGATAGATCCGACGATAATGCAACGCGCGACTGGGAAGAATCAATGTGTAGTCAATGGAGAGGTGAGACAGACAATAATAAATAAAGATCATTCGGTTTTTTCGATGATCTTTTTGAAACTCATGTATTTGAATAAATACTCATACTAAAAAGAAGAATGCTACTCTCGTAATCTGTTTTTTACTGTGATATAATCCGAAATATATGAAGTATATGAATTTAAAAAAAAGATTGGGATAAAAAATTTTATATACAAATTTTGTACATATCGATTAGTCTAAACATTTCAAAATCAAAAAACAGAACTGATACCAATAAATACATTATATAAATAGGTCACATTGTTTGTGCTGTGGTGCTATGGTAGCAAGTTCCTGCCGACAGTGATTACGGTGATTCTCTCGCAATGCATCTCGTTTCTGACGCTTTGCCCCGTTTACGTGCCACAGAACTCCAAGTGTCTGTATATTTACCCTGATATGCGGGATCAGATCTGGGGAGGCTGGGGTAGCAAACCAATCGTCATTCTGGTCGTACAGCATTTCGCCCTCACACTTATAGTCCTGCACTTTGGTAATTGACACATCGTTGTGTAAAGTTTGTCTAGTTTACGAAATCTTTTTATTTCTTGAAAACAAAGTAATACAATGTAAGTTTTTTAATTGTTTTTTCTGTTAATTGAAATTATTTTTCCTATGCTTTCAGTTTTATCTCCAGTCCTCCTTTCAAAATTTTTTTTTTACTTTTTTAAAAAATAACATTTTTAACCAATCTGAAAAAATGACAAATATCTTTTACATCACTCTATTTAATAGATATTTATGAATTAATTAATGTCTATTTTTTTTCTTTCAGTTATAATATCTGTCAGCTTTGTGCACAGAGAATATTCAATATGGAAGAAAAATCCTATGAATAATCATACTTGGTTTCTCGGTGTATTTATCATGTAAGTAAAAATTTAATATTTCGAATAATATTTTGTTGCAAAAAGTTTATTCTTTTTAGGACAAATTTTTGGGTTCTTAAATTAGAGACTAAATTTTAAAATTCATTTTAATATAAATATATATTATATTTAAATACATTTAATATATATTTATATATCAATAATTTTAAATATAACAATTATACAATATAACAATTTTATATATATATATATCAATAATTTTAAAATACATTTATCACATTAATATAAGTTATATTATTGTTGTAGATTATGTGTGCAGGCAATGTTCTCCGGTGTAGCGTTCCGCAGGTTTTGGCGAGAGGAAGGCAAAAAGATCGAGAACTTCCCGATACACGTACCATTGTTCTTTCTTCTTTCTGTTCCGCTGATATTTGCGATTAATGAGTTAATCAAGTGGCAAGAGATCAAGTAAATATTTCTATTTCGTTTTATACGTTTTCAATAATTTCAATTTTTGAAAATTAATGTTTCTTTTTCTTTTTCAGGGTGAATGTTAGATATCAAAAAAGAGCGCGTCTAGAATTTGGCACGAAGCTCGGAATGAATTCGCCATTTTAATTCAATTCGTTCAACGTCTTCGAAATATCAAATGCGTTTTAAAAAATATACGGGTATATTGTTAAGTGTATATATCATTAGTATATAGTATCGTAAATACCAACATTATAATTCAGTTGCTACAAACTCAAGACATCCAAAAGACTCGAAGATTTTTAAGAATGAGCTTCATATACTTACAATGCGTTAAATGTTGCCAAACGAGAGCCGAACAGAGCACCGGTATTTTTCTATAGCGATATGCATATTTATATTTTGCGATGTAATGACGAATCTCAGACGGGCAGGGTCGTCGATTGTGAGCTTAAACGAGCGCATATGTGAGCTTTCGCACGATACATCAGGCTGATAGTGGAATTTTCATCTCATTTTATCAAATCGTTCTGATTAATGAAACTTTTTCCTTGACAAAAAGTCAAGAACGTTGGGAAGCATTATTTTTCTCGCTCCTGATTCTATCATAATTCAAAATGTCTCATATAGGTGATCATTGATCTTTCATCTTCATCTTTCAGATTTCATTTAAAGAAAGAAAAGAAGAAAGTTATCTTAATAAATATTATGTCAATATTATGGAAATATTGTTCCAAGATATTTTCATAATGATTGTGGCTCTTTGCAGAAACAAAAGGCCTGATAAATCAGAGACATCTTGCATTCATGAGGATTTTAGTATTATGTAGAATACTTGTACATAAAGATGTTCCTATTGATAATATTAACATCCGTATGATGTTCTATTTCGCAAGTTCATTGTAGAATTGCAAAGACATCGGACCTTTCAGCAACGATAGTAATTTATTTGTAGCAATTGCAGATTAACGGAAACTTTAACAAATTAAATATATTCTGTAAAGTTGCAGATAATCATTTAAATTCGAATTTTAGGAGTAAGAATCTCGCTGGCTCGAGGTTCTCTGTGAGGCAGTGTCATATCTTTATTATATAGGTTCCTCGATTTCTCATTAATAAGAAGTACAATATTAGACACAATACAATGTTTTCAAAATAATCAAATCTCCATTAAACTGAGCATTTTGCAAACTTAATCTCTTCTTTCATATTGCTCCCACAACTATTGGTTTCACAATGATGATACGCGTATATTATCTGTTTTTTATATT
Source organism: Pogonomyrmex barbatus (assembly GCF_055798465.1). Lineage (NCBI taxonomy): Eukaryota > Metazoa > Arthropoda > Insecta > Hymenoptera > Formicidae > Pogonomyrmex > Pogonomyrmex barbatus. Next base: position 14,655,971 of record NW_028297098.1, read on the forward strand.
CTAAATTATTTACGAAATTCGTTGTGTGAGTGAAGAAGAAATTAAGAATCAAAGTCGTTCAATTTTAATAAATTTAAACGACACATAATTAGACGGATTCAAAAAGTAAATTTGTTTACATTTGAAAGATATGATGTTTAAGAATATTTTTCTAATGTTGAACATTAAGATTCTTAAACAACAGATTATTCGTTTTGTTTAAATTCATTTTTGTTGCCTTTATTATAGTGGCTAAAATAAAAAAGGAGTAGAGAGATTAAGAATTCATTCATATCATATAAGTCGACATTAATTTGGAGATTTAATAATATAATTTTTGTTAATTTATATTCCACTCATGTAGCACATTTATTTTACTAACTTTAATTATAGCATATCATTGTCCCAACGCTCTTAATACTGCGTTCTAGATTTAGTTTCATGCAATAAAATTTTTTAAGATAAAAATAAAATCTTCATTAAACAATCTTCTCGTAAATTTATTTTATCAAGCCTTATAGAAATAATCTATCATTATCATCACAGCTTATAGATGTTATTAATTTGAATATATTAATTAGGCTTATATATAATTACTAAAATATAAATCTATATAAAGTAATAAAAATAGAAATCTGTATAAATTAATTATAATATAAATCTGTTTATCGGAATGTATATATCCGATTCTTAGTTATTCTTTACAGCATCACGCAGTCTTAATTTTTATACAACTAATAATTAGGAATCATTGCAACTTGCAATGTAATCACAATCAGTACTAATAGCACGCTACAACACATTATCACGGAATACATCGCCTCGTACAACAATTTCGGTGAAAATACCGACCATACAAACAGATGAAAACGCTGAATATGGATAATGAATATATAGATGGTTACAGTCATTAGTCTCCATGCGATATAAGTCTTGCTGATACTTATGATGTCCGTACTACGAATCAATTTTCTTGTTAGACATCGGTCCATTGCAAGGTAAGAATTTTAAAAAAGGATTACTTACCCGGATGTTTGATGTGCTTGCCGATGATAAATGAAGAGGAAATAAGCCAGAACGGTTGCGGAATAAGTATTAATAATTAAATATGCACCAGTAATGAAAGGCATGTAGGAAGACAGACCGACGTATCCTGCCGCGACGTCTATACTTGCAAGACTGTTGGAATTCCCCTAAAATATTAATCATATATTATAATATAAATAATTAACGAACTGAATGAATTATTAGATTTAAAATTTTAATTATAAAATTATTTTTATCTTTTTCATAAAAATTTATGTTATCTCTTGCCAAGGACATGTTATAAAGATAAAAATAGTTTTACGATTAATTTTTAATTTTTTATATGCTAATATATAATATTAAATATCTAAAATTAGAATACATTAAAACGTTTTGAATATTTCATAACAAAAGTTTGCAAAAATTCTAATAGCAAAAAAGTTATTCCAATTAATCCAAACAGCAAAAATAAAATATTTCTAAATATTTTTAATTTATTTATGGAAGAACAGATTTGATTAGAGAGAGACACGCAAGTTTATTGTCAAAAACTTCTGTAAATTAATAAAAATCTTGGAATTGCAAAATCATATTATTTACCTGGTAGAAATAAAATACATTGCCTAGCCAGTAATGTACGAGAATCCCGAGATCGAGCAAATTGTTTTCTCTCAATACAGCGTCAATTGTCGAACTTGTGATGATCTGCATTGGCAATAAAATCACATTATATGGTTGATGTAGCATCGCCGAAATTTTTACCCAAATATTTATGATAAAAAACAATATCGTGCTTGCAAAACGTTGTTTATCATGCCTAATTATTAATATTATTCGATAGGCATAGCTTAAGAGAGAAAACGTTGTTATCATCCAAAAGGTTTGTACCTCGTATATTCCACTGTAAGAAAAATTCACAAAGATTTGCTTCTTAAACTATTTAAAAATAGATATTTATGTGAAATATAAATATAATGCAATTATTTACTTTGAAAAACACAATGGATGAATTTCCATAACAGCACCATTGGACATGTGACGAAAATATATACATATTGCGAGAGACACATTAAGGAAAAATGAAAATTGTTTATAGTTTTTATCTTCGCATTTGTACCCAATCCAAATCAGAAGAATGAGAGCTGAAGAAAAATATGACAAATTATCGATTCGAATATTGTATAGGATACCTCATATCGTATCCTATTATATGTCAAAGATTAATTATATAATTAAAGAAATGACTTATTTCCCAATCACTTACTAATTAAAAAAAATTATATTGCAAAAAAATAAAGCTTTTGTGTTTGGAGATTTTACCAAATAAAAGAAGGGATGTCATTCCGATTTTGCTATCATCTTCTTTTAACCAGTGAGCTATATCTGGTAGATGGGCCCATTTGTCACCGGTGCTATTTAGCTTACAGAGAACTCGGTGTCCTATCAGCAACAAGAATAGCTTAACGCAAACTTTTACGTGATGCCTAATATTGCTGCAACTTAGTCCTATCCCAGATGACATCTTAATACTCGTAAGGTCGCTATCGTATATATCGTAATATTAGATGCCAGAGAAATTCAGCTATTGCACAATGCAATTTACATAAATTTACATAACTGAATGAATAAATTGATAAACAAATTATTGTATTTTTTATATTTAAAATTAACGGATAATAAAAACAATGTAAACTGTAATGGATTAATTACTAATTGTTCCGTACATAAAATATATAATCGTTGAAAAATTATATATAAATTAAATGTTGATCCTTTAGTGCAAAAATAATAAATTCATTATCTGATTTGAACGATTATCGTATCGGGAAGATTTTACTCACCATTGATGACACACGAACAATTTTGTGAAGCAATAATAGAGGAAGTATAAGATAGTACTGGTCCAAAAGAAATACCACGTTTGATGCTCCTCTTCAATAAAGCTGGTACCAGCGAGGCTCACTATATGCAATAATGCACCGATTTGGAACATTTTGTGTATCTTTGGTCCTTTTTTGAACTGTATTCAATTATGAATTAAAATTTTTGTAAATATTAATTTGTTAATATTGTAAATATTTTGTAATTATTATATATAGTTAAACTAATGTTTATTTGAAAATATTATTTGAGTTTTAAAATGTAATAAGAATTTTACCTATAAAAAATGTAAAAGAATTAATCTCATAAATTTATATCAATAAATTTTTAGAGATTATTTAATTATTTATTGTATAAGAAATGTTTTTTCAATTATCTGAATTAATATTTTTTACTAATGTTAAAATTAAATATTGATCCTCACCTTAAAGCTGAAACTACGCACGAGCCCATTATTAATATAAAACATGTTAATAATTAATAAAAACAAGACAGCATTAAACAGATTCGTTGGGAAAGAAAAATTCATGTTCGCAAAATGGGTGGAAATATAAGCGAATCCTAGACACACAAGGAGGCCTGATAAAAAGATGAAATCACGCTTTTTATCCATAGTCCAAACAGCTTCTTGCGTAAAAAATGAAATGACGCATATCTGGAAAAAAACGTAGAATAAAATTAATATTCAATTCTGTAAATTCAAATTTTTCCAATCTAGAGCAAATAAAAATTATACGTCCATCTATAAAGTTACACATTATTCCCAAATTTATTTAAGAGATTATTTTATTATTTTTTCGATTCCTTAAGTTTCATTTGGATGCTTTTTGAATATGATTTTTTATTTTTAGTCTTTCTTATATGCTTTATATGCTTATAAATCTTTTCAAATTCTTTTGTTTTACTAACTTCGAACAGGAGAACTATGGCAATGCCTAGTGGACCAAAATATCCGTACTCGATCATACATGTCATTAAAGTGTCCTTCATTTCCTTAAGAATTGCGTTATAAGACGAGACGATATTTTTAACCATTTCGCTCTGCTTCTCACTCGTATTTAGCCAAGCAACATGCAGATTCACGGCATCCAAATATCTTTGAGATACATCTAGAAAATATTGAATTTTTCTTCATATAATGACTAATGACTAATTCGAAATATTTTAGAATATATCGAAAGATAAAATCAATCGTCGAAGATCCAATATAAGTCACTTGTAGCAAACAATACTTATACTTTTACATGAACATATGATGTGTGTGTGTGTGTGTGTGTGTGTGTGTGTGTGTGTGTGTGTAAATACAACGAAAATACACAATATTCTATTAACAATACTATTAACAATACTATTATATATATGCTCCATTTCATTTTCATTGTATTTCTTTGTATCAGAGTTAAGTTTGGATCTTTTATTACCACTAATTATTAATCGGCCGCTCTAAACATTGAATTACGTATTATTCCAATGTAAGTGAGATATATTACGACGTATAAGTTAAAGGAAAAATAAGTTTAAACTATAAATTATAGTTTCAACTTATCTCCATTACCAAATTTCAAGATTGCAATAATAATTTCTATTATTGCAATAATAAAAAGATAGTCTTTTCCTAAGAATTTTTTTATTTCTCGATTATTCAGTATTTTAAAAAAGACTTTTAATCAACATTTTTCTCTGAGATCTTAAAAATTTTGAAATAAAGCAGAAGAAAAGTTCTGCTATTCTTAAATTTATAAAAGAATTTCCTTAAAGTTTGAATATCTGATCCATTGCAATTATGAATTCTATATCAATGTTATCTGGTTGTATACAGGTAATTAAAATTTAAAAGGATTCTACCAAGATAAATATTAAAAAGATTCTACTAAAATAAATCTTCATAAATACTTTACAGCTCTTTTTTCAGATTTGAATGTTTTCGAAAAAGAAATATACATAGAACAAAAATAGAAGAAACGATTACATGTACGACACAAACACAAAAAAATGTATAAATGTGATGTATAAATATTAAATTATTTTTTTATACATAAAAAAAATATGTTCCTATTTTTATTTATTTTTATTGGTATAAAATTAAAAAAAATATACAAAAAATATTGCTTTTGTTTTTTTTCTGTTATATTAAGGAAGAATATTTCTGCATTATAATCTTTTACGAACATTAAAGAGTTTATTACATTTATTCGAATAAAATTCATGTTTGTTAAACAAAAGAAATGAGCTTTCCTGTTGAAAATAATTCAAATGTTAAAGATAAAGTTAATTTGTTCGAGACCTAGATAAGCCTTGAAATTGGATGCTTGAAGTTTTTCAAAGTCCAATTTTGGCATTCCTAGAAATAAGGTTCTTCCTTCTTCAAAAGTTTTCAAATTCTCTGAATATATTCGCCAGCTCGCCGTATCAAGACTCGGGTTTTGACGCTGCAGCCGCTGCAACACGATCGCAGTGGATTCGAGTGGACTCGGAATCCATACGGTAGCTCGAAAATATGTGTGCAGCTCATTTAAGGAGATCATCTTGAACATAGTCGAAGGCCATGGCGAGATATTGGTGATCTGTATTGATAGCCAGTGAAGAGATGCCTTGTCGGCACATTTAACTACTATAGCACCCAACTTAATATATGAACCATGAAATTTAGGCATGGGACCTTCGATGATCTTGTCAATCTCTTTCAAGATTGCACTGCGGAACAGAATTAACTGTTCCAGACCTAATGGTGTGTTCATCGACACTATTGCTCCAGTCAAAGAATCATCATCCTCCGTCTGAGTTTTTTCATGAAATAATTTAATTTTCTTCGCGTAATTGTTCATTTTGGAGCTGTCCATGCAGCTTTGCAGGCGCTTAATGCCGATGCCAGATGTGTTTGCTATTGGTTGCAATGATGTTGACGGCGCCGAAAAATTGAAGACAAGATTGGACAAAGCTGCTTTCTTCTTTTTCTTTCTTTGTGCGCCAGATCTTTTCCTTTTGGATTTCGCGCCATTACTCCGTTGATTTTTGGTAAATACAGTACTTTGCGAATCCAAAGATTGAACGGTATTGTAACTGCCGTTAGTAACTGTCGTAGTGGTAAAGATCTGTGAACCCTCTATATTTATTTTAATATCATCAAATTCGTATTTGCAATTAGGTACTTCCATTTGAATCCCACGCGCAGCTAGGGAAGATACGGTCCACCCATGCAGAGCCCCGCATGCCTGGGTAAGGCTGTATACTGCCGGGGTGTCACCTGATTCCCCGGAGGCATCGTTTACGACACTACTCTCCTAGTGCCATGCAGCCTTCATCACGATAGCTCACAACTTGGCTTAGAAAGCTGGTTCGCGGCGACAGTTTTATCTCGTTCCGATGGCCTTCGCCCATCGAAAAAAGCTATGGCTGTCACTAACCAGACGATCCGGACACCCAGTGCTGTCTGGCCATCCTCCTATCCACCACTCGGAGACGCGCTCGATAGGTAGCTCAACCCACGAGCTGATACCAATTATTGCAATAAAATTGGTGTGCAAAAAAAAAAATAGTGTTCAAAAATTTCATTCAGCTCAATAATATAAAAAAAATTTTTCAAAAATAAATTTTTCAATTTGCATTCTTATTATATTTAACTATAAATTTTTCATATCGATCAATTTTACCTTTTGATATGTAGAATAAATTCTTAAATTTTCGAAATTATATACTAATATAATTGTCATACTCTTTTTTATGCTTATTTAAATACCACAGTCCACAGATATATTCACAGATTATCTGTTTGGATTTTTAAATTTCTAAATTTTCTAGAAAAATGGATTTCGAATTCTTACATCTTAAGCTAATTTCTTTTTTTTTTTTCAACTTATATATCTTAAAAACTGAGCTTTCCATATTCAGTTTGTCATTATTTCAAATATTAAGATTTTTCTAATATTTTGATTCGTAAATATTTTTTAAGTCAAATATTTATACTCACTTTGCGATTGTTGTTCTTGTTTTTGGAAACGATCAAACATCTGCTTCGAGTTATAATAGAGAAGGAAGAGCCGCTTAGCATCATCAAGATCATAGATACTGTCTAGGAATGTAGATCCAAGGTTCGTAGAAGGAATAGGTAATCCAAGAACAGTTGATAATGTCGCTGCAATGTCAAGTTGCTCAATCTCGACAGTCTTATTTTCTTTTTGAGGCGAGCAGCGAGTTCCTCCTATCGCGATAAACGGTACTGTCGTCTCTTCTGGTGTTGAACCACCATGACCACCTGAATCCTTCATCCCATGATCACCACAAACGACAAAGAGGACAGGTGTTCCATTGTTGTTCTAAAAAAATATAAATAAGATCTTTATTCTCTGAAAAATAAGACTAATATCTTTCAAATAACATCTTATAAATATTTACATGTATTATCGTTCTGTAAATTTTTTTAAAGGAAAAATAAAAAGATTGTAAACGAGAATTAAAGTTTTTTTAGATACCAAATCTTGTACTCTTTGAGCTATCTGACTGACAATCTTGTCCATTTCTTGTAGTTTAGGTTTAATTGAAGCGCCAAATGGACCTTCGACATGACCAATGTGATCTAATCCAAGATAATGAAGAATCATCACAGTCCAATCATCACGATTCAATTCATCTTGTAAGTGTCGTGTCACATTATTATCCACCTTCAGTATTTAATAAACAGTTAGTCTTTTAAGAATAATCTCATTACAAAGAATAATTTATTACATTTTATGTAACATATACTAATTACCTCTGTAAAATCAGTCACAAAAAATGAAGTAGTGCCATCGTGACGATCAAATATTTGAGGAAATAAAGAGAGCCAAGTATCGTCTCCATAAAATATTAGTTTGTATCCATTTCTCTGTGCTTGAAGCAATAGACTGTCACTGTTCAAAGCTTTACTTCCAAAGTTCAGTACTATATCTATAAAATTTGGCATTGTACCAGTCATCATCGCCTATATTGGTAAACAAAGATTCAGATAAATTGATTCCTCAGCAAGTATTTTGGAATAAATCATTAGAAAAATTATTTATCACTAGAATAATTTATTAAAATTTTCATATAACTCTACTTTTATTCTGGGCATTGTCACTGTCGGTGATTGTAATTTGGCTTGTAACAAGCATCCAGAAGAGTTTGTCAGTAAACTATTTGTCATTGGCATGGCGACCTTTCCTATTTGGCCGGCAACGAAATCCCATCTTAGCCCATCAATTATCATAATAATCAATTTTGTTATCATCGGCTTGTATAAAGTATGTTTCTTCACACTGAAAAGGAAATGACAAATTTAAATTAAAACATTAATATATTGATTAGTAATCAATTACAATTTAATAAGCAATTATCTCAAATTTTTAATATTCTATCAGCATATATTTTTAAGTTTGTTAACTATTAATAATTTACATTTATTATATTAATCATTCATTATATTAATATATGATTACACACACACACACACACACACACACACACACACACACACACACACACACACACACACACACACACACACACACACACACATATATATATATATATCATATATTAATGCAATTAATGATTAGACGTAAACAAAGAGAAGAAATTTGTATTTTGCTTGTACTTTCTAATACTTGTTGCACCTAAAAAGCGAGATAGATATATATTGCGGGCATTAAAGAAAGGAAGAACGAGAAGCTCGAATGCAGAACGTGCGAGCAAATAAATCTGAGGTTCACTTACCTCAAATCACCGATGTGGTCCGGGACGTCCGATTGCGAAGCGATCGCGTCAGCATGATAAACGATGGGGAAGAAACCATACAAAAACAAAACGATGGAAAACGGCGCGGTTAACAAAATATAAAGTAATATCCAATTCTGTCCGGGCATTCTCTAATACACCGGCGAGAATTGTTAGAGACTATCAATCCCGAGGCGCACGCACGTTCAGAAATAACACTCGAATGAACGCAGCCCCAGGTCACATAAGTATCAAGTATCTTTGTTTGTTGAATAAGGACAAAAGGATATATCTGATATTTTTAATCTCAGCCCCGGCAGCCCTGGGTAAATTTTTGTGACCTACAAAGAGTTTGTTGATGCCGGGCCATCGACAAGCACAATGATAGTAGTTGATAATTGAAGAGTACTGATATTATCGACTATTGATATATATATATATATATATATATATATATATATTTAATAATATAATAATAATATTAAGATAAATTTATATTTTACATAAATATTTGAATAATAAATTATTAAATTTATGATATATGTATATTATTTATAATACAAATGCATTTTAAATAAGTATGCATACTTATACTGTTATATATATTGCCACAAAATGACAATTTAGTTACATTTTTTTACAATTATCATTTTTGTAAATATTAGGTGTACAAAAAAGTTCTGAGCTTTTTTTTGTAAAATTCAATCTTTATTCAAAAACAAACAAAAAAATATTAATCAATTGCAGTGGCTTCAGCAGCATTTTTCTTCAGGTGAAACGCGCAGTGGATGGAAAATCGAATATGCTCTTTTGTTATTGCCATCGTGAACATTGATACTGATTTTTGAAGTTATGTGCATCAAACGCCAAACCATATGGCATTTTAGAAGGCCAAATGTCAATGCTTTAAAACCGCAAAAGGGCGGGAAGATATATAAAATTTAAATTGTTTCGGTTGTATGAAATCTAAAACTCAGAACTTTTTTGTACACTTAATAATTAAGCACAGATGGTTGTAATATGTGTATATATATATATATATATATATATATTTGTCTACAAAATATCAAAATAATAATAAAATAATAAATTAATATTATATTATAGGCTAATTGTTCAAAATTTTTACAATTATGTGTGATCACACAACTTCATTTTCATAAGTTTATTGATCTATTTTGTCGATGTCTCATATTTGCAATATTTACAACCGACAGTTCCAGGTATTTGAAATTCGATATTTGAATGATATTTGAAGTTCGACTCTCGCAATCAATAAACGCAGTATTCGAGTTTTCAACTCGTTACTTCGAGATCGCGAGAGATTTCAAAAACATTTTTATCCTTCTCCTTTCCATTTAAATGTGACTAATATTAAATATATTTAAAAAATTAATGTATCGATTGTGTCCTATTTTAAAATTTTTGTGGAATTAATTAAAAAGACTACCAGCATTATATATCGCCGTATCGCTAACTATATATGCGCAACTCGAGAACGCTCTTGATATGTCTACACATCAATATACGATACAAATAAATGCGTATATACTCTATTTGACATTTGTAAATAGACGATATAATAAGACAAATTAAATATATTTATGTAAATTAATAATCAAGAGAATCGCCTAAGAGAATCGCATTAAGATTGCGTTGCTCGGTGTCGTCACGTCGATCGAACGAGAGGCTGAGATTTATTTTACGCGAGAATGGAAATGAGATTCTTTCTTCATCGCGTGATGGAAGCGTAATTTTTATACGCGCGATGCCGTGCGTTGCGGTCGTCCTGTGCGGCGAGGCACGAGCGAGTCGCCACCGACGGAAGCGATCAATAAATGCGGACTGTTTTGTCGGCCAACGTGGCGCGGCGTAACGCTCCCGTAGCCGGGGCTCATTCGCGAGGTGTTCGCGCGTGGATCATGCTTCGGTAATTCCCGAAACTGTGCCCGCGGCTCCTCGCGACTCCGTTCGTCCGTCGGAAATCAAGTGAGTGAGCAGCGATTCAATGTATTGCGCTGAGATCTACGAGGCCGAGAGACGGGCTTCATCGATTTTCCCCCCGCGTCTCGGCTCTTCTCGAATGTTTCCGGGGGCGCCTCCGTGAATTCCCCTCGTTCGCTTCGTTGTCAGAACAGAATGATTCTCTAACGTCTGGTTATTATTTCCTACAAGCGTTGATCCTCGCGTAAATACACTACGTGAATATCTTCAAATGTTCGCCTCGAATGATAAATCGTTGGATACGAAAACGATCGTTAGGTCACATTTTTCAATTTGCAAATTAATCCCAAAAAAGGATTTTGTTTGTAACGTTCCAATTTGTGGGACGAATACTTCGTTTGCAAATGTAAAACTTCCTTCGGGATATTATTAAATCTGATTTTAATTTTTCTTGACTTGATTTCTGAATATTAAATTGCTAGCTATTCAATTATTTCAATATGCTAGTCCGAGAAAGCGCAAATTGTTCATTAAAATTTTTCAGATTGTAATATTATATAATTTTCAATGAAATAAATATGTCAATCTTAAATACGTCAGCTACTCATTATTAAATTATTTGAAAGACGATTTAAATCTTTTTTATATAATTTACGAAGCATTCGTGGATTACGTAGAACAAAACATTTCAGCGACAATGGACAGTTTTATACGCATCAACTAATTATACGAAAAAACAATTATTCGAATTACAATTTATGTCTTTTTTTATATTTACAAAGCATTCGTGGATTAACGAAACGAAAAATTTCAGCGACAATGGCATCGTTGGAGGACAGTTGGAAAGAAGCTACAGAAGGTTTGGACGCCGTGGTTTGTGACTCCTGGTTTACGCGGCTGCAGGAACTTTATTCGGAAGAGAAACGCACGTATCATAATCTGGACTCACTCAGAGAGAAATTGAATCATTACTACGAAATCAAAGGCAATCTCAAAAATCCACGAGCCGTCCTACTTGCCATATTCTTTCAAAAGTGAGTGACGGCCAAATGATATCTATAATCTTATAATAGCAAAATTTATTGCCTTGTTATTTAATTGAATTATTATATGATATTATTATTTCTATCGGCAACAAATTAGCTTAATATTCTATTCACAGTTTTGAATACGATCCTAAAGCTATGGATTTCAGCGAAGATAAGAACATCGAGCATTTCAATGCTTTTGCCGACGAAGCCGAAATTCCACCGGTAAATATACAACTATTTAAAATATTTTCAATTAACTCGTTACATTGTACGAAAAGAAGAGAAGTTAAAATACTAGAAAACAAAAAAAATAATTTTAATGATATCACTTTGTAAGATTTGTTAAAATTTTGAAGTAGAAATTGAAAATTTTGAAGTAGAAACTGAAAAACTGGATAAATAAAATAATTTTAATAAATATAAATAATTTTAATTAAATTATTAGTTTTATTACGAAAGTGATCTGAGTAATTAAATCTTCCAGGATGCGGAACTTAGAGAAGAGACTTGTACTCTACTCAAAGTTACGGCGACTCATAGCACCGAGGCGCATAAGGTGGGTGGTGCCTTTGGCAGCGAAGATGCTCACTACTTTCTGGACTTGGATATGGCGGTGCTTGGCTCATCTCCGGATAGTTATGCTGAGTATAGAGAAAAAATACGCGGAGAGTACTCTTTCCTCAGTGAACCCATGTATACGGCGTTGCGGCTAAAGGTGAGCTATATGTCGTACAACTCTGCGAGGTCGATTATGTATCTTGAAACAAGGTGAAAATTACATTAGTGAGGATTTACTAGATTTCGACAAAGTCGTAAATACTCTAATGAATTTCCTCACTTTTCTAATTTTCACATCGTTCAAGATACACAATTGATTCTCTGAAGTATAAATAGCAGGAAAACAATCTCAACAAACAAATCCAAATAAATTACCAAAAGATATAGTAATAATAACATTTCGTAAATTTTCTTTTAAAATTCTCGCGTGTTCTCTCACAGATATTTGTATATCTCAGGTGTTGCAGAATTTTCTGCAGATTCCAAACATCTTTGCCACTGTGGAGTTTCGTGATAAGCTGGAAGAACAGGCGCGCCAGAACATTAAAGCGGAGGTGGAGATGCTGTCTTAGAGAATTATCTTGTTTTGCTTTTGTGATGTTCGAGGATTTGCACTTTACGCACTCGACGTTTTTGAAGACGCTCCGGCTGTCCAAGAACCTGCTTCGTTCTCGTCGATTCGTCAAGAGCTTCGGTCGAAGAGCCGGCGAAAAATTTTAGACGCCTACCTCACAAAAAACGTTGTCGATTCTACAGAAACGTAAAACAATTATTGAATGCGAATCTCTTGAGACTGCAAGAAGAGTATCAAAATCGCGTTTGCTTTACAATTCTTTTAGAGTTTATATAATTATTTACGCACAATTGTTACATAGTTAAAATATCTTTAATTAATTTATTACAAAAATTTTAATTATTTTAGTTACTTTATTTAAAGTTTAATTTGTTAATAATATTTTTTAATCAATAAACGCGCTTGTGATTACAATTATGAGTATTTATATAATATAGATGAGAAAAAATGATTATAAAAGTTATAAATAATAGATATGTACATATATACATAGATAAATAATTTTTAAAACTAGTGATATTTTAATTTAATTATTTATTTGATTGTAATTATTTTTCTCTTGTGATCTTGCACGGCGGAATTTGGAAATGACCGATTTATCATGTCATCTTCGGATTTGTGAATGGAATTGATGTATCGATAAATGTAATACAGTATATTTTAGAGAGCGTATTTTCATCACACTGTACTGTATAATCAAATTAAAAGGCTCAATTTAAAATTAAGGGAAATGCTTTACGCATTCTCCAGGACATATTTTCGTGTTTGCGTCTTTAAGAATTCTTCGAAACACTGAAAATTGATACAAAGTTCTTTGGAAGCATCTACATAAAACTCCAAAGATTTCGATAGAATCTTGTACAACACGTTATACAAGAATTTTGTATAACGTGTTCATGAATTTTTCTCGAAACTTATATTCCTTCAACTCTGATAATACATTGTCGTATTTTACGCAAGTTAAAAATTGATTATTGCTGCGACACGTAAGGGATATGTTTAAACTTCTTTTGAAAACTTCTTATTGAAAAGATGCTGATAGAAAAAAAGCGAGAGAGTTGTTAAATGATAATTAAAACGCGGCATTTTTCGATATCCGCGACCAAAAAAATTGCTGGTGGACATATTACAAATATTAAATATAATGTGTACAATGAAATAAAGATAATTATTAAGTATATCTGCTGCGTTAATATATAATATACTGTATCCCTATAATAAAATATAACACTGTTTGCGAAATTGTGCATAGTAAAGTGTTTTAAAAATTCCATAAAATGTTAATATAATGAAAAAACAACTCGATGTAAAAACAACTCTTTTATACTTTTATTAAAATAATACAAATGTAATATGTATCTTCTACAATAACAAATTTTGAAATAAGTTCCTGTATTAGTATATTGAGTTCTTTGCATATTCAATTAATTCTTTGAAATATTGTATATTCTTTCTTTACATCTATTTTCATAAAAAAATCGCGAAATTTATTTAATTTCACCTTTCTAACCTGTATTTAAATTCACTCTTTAAATTTCTTATGACATTTATTCATACGTAATTATTAATTTTTGCTTCTGTCGATCGATTTCCCTGGCGTTTCTAAGTAACTGATTGCCGTTTACCTTAGATACGTGCATCTTTGTAAGGATTATCCAACTAGTCAATTGTTTTACAGTGGAGTGAAAACATTTTTCGGAATACTTAATCGAAGATCCATTCTGATTGATTTATCGTCGATATTATGCCGCACCAATTCGAAACAAGTGAAAAAACTTGCGATGATAATGAGGTAAAAATGTTGAAGTATTCTTTCGAATTGCACTATCAAAATTGATATCAACGTACAGGTGACACAATCTTAATTAGATAGAATAGTTACTCAGTAAATTTAAAGTCAATTGTTTTTTTTTTCAAGATAACAAGATGTAAACTTTGAAAAATATAACGTAAAATAAATAAAACAATAAATATAATACGTAAAATATAAAATTTATATGTTAATGACATAGTTGAATTAAAGAAAAATTAAATAATTAAATAATAATTAAATAAATTAGAAAAAAAAGGATTTTAAAGTTGTTGCAAATACAACGATCTGTCGCAGACGCCAAAGTATCAGAACAATTATCGCATGGATCCACAGAATCCGTTCAAAATCGATCTGGTGGATAAGATTGTGAAATCGGTAATGAATAATCGTTTGGATGAGTTCGCGTACGACGATGCGGAAACCGCGAAATTATGCGGCGACATCGCGGCAGAGATACGGCGACGTGTGAAGAAGCTTAACTTCGACAGGTACATATGTATGTAGTTACTAATTTGCATTTCGATTATTGCGATTATATATATGATTTGCATTTTCGATTGTTCGAAGCTGGTATTTTCTAACAAAAATGGAAAATTTTCTTGACAAACTTTTGATTTATAGATATAACAACGAGTTTCTTATCTGCGAGTTTTTTATCCGTTCCTTGATTCAATCTACTTGATAAATTCGCAGGAAAATATAATCAACTTGTTTGTTTCGTTTAAATTAATACATTTGCTCAATAAAAGAATAAACAACAACAAATATTTTTAACAAATACTTTAAAAAAATTTACTACTGTTTTCAGGTACAAAATTGTCGTTACAGTTACGATAATTGAGAAGTCCAGTCAGTCCGTCGAAACTACCCTTGGTTTTCTGTGGGACAGCGAGAGGGATAAATATTCCGCATTTTCTTTCGAAGGTCGTACTTTTCATGCTCAGTGCAGCGTGTTCGGTATTTATTATGAGTAACACGTTTTTAAGTCTATTCCGAAATTCTCGATCATTGAAGGAAAAAGATCTCCTTAGAATTCTTCGCTCTACGACGTTGCGATTAATCATTATACGTAAAATATATGACTATAGAATCTCGTAGAGGCACAGTCCGCCAATAATATGGACTCGAAAGGTATTTTTGCTCATCAGTCCGTCTTTTTATTCGAGAGTTTATGCGAGAGTGGTCACATTCTTCTTTCTTACGTGAAACATCGCACACGAGATTTAGACAAGTGAATTTTTAAAATAACATTTTATTCAAACGTTGATGTTTTAAATATTTGACTGTGTTACTGTGTTACAATATAGCACGTTTACATTATTTTTTTCTGATATTAAAAAAATGGTTCTCTCGCTTTATTTTCGATAAACGTTATTCCTTTCTTCTCAGTATCTCGTTTGAAAAAGGAAGATTCGCCAAATGTGTGGGAAACTCTGTTTTCTTCTATTCGCGATATGTCTGGCAAAAAATGCAACATTAAAATGCAATCCTACACATTGTCATCGAGATCCCTATCTTTACACCGGCACTAAGACACCATATTCTTATGTTCATAACAATACCGGAGAAAGCATGGCTGTTGCGAGTAAGTATTCATCGCTACGAGAACTCATCAAAAATTGAGCTTGATCGAATATACAATTTTCAGACTGCACGCCGATGCAAATCTGGATGCTGTGCAGACATGGTACGCGATATCCAGATGAGCTTACGATCGCACGGATCTTGAATCTCACGCAAATTCGAGATCGTATAATGGCCAACAAAAGTGAGACTCGTGAGTGAAGAGTTTCATAGTTTTTAAATTCTGACGTTCGTTCGGAATTGTTTACTTTTATAATTTTTATTGGTATTCCAGAGAACACGCGTCAATGCGAAAGAAAGGATCTGAAGAACTGGAAGCCTCATTCCGAACTCGCCCCGGAAAAAGGAAAACACCTGGCAATGCAAGGTGAAAAGGATTTGATGTCGCTCGCTGAGAGACTCAAGATGAAATTACCGATGCTGTTCGACGAGAATGTGATCAAGAAATTTAAGGCAATAAATTAGAAAAATTGATTCTTACTTTTTTCTCCTTATTAATTCAAGAGCGTTGTAAATCAAAATTTAATATAATATTACATTTATATTATTAATTAATTAATTTTTTTTGTCAAACTGATCTTTTTATCTATGTTTCAGTTTAGATCGACGGGCACGCAACGCACCATCGCTAGCATGAGTTTCTTCATGAAAGGAGCTTTCGGCAACAGACCCGAAATAGAGTCACTCAACAACATTTCATTGCAGGTAATATTTATAAATTGTAAATTATATTTTTCTTAAAAATATACATAGCAAATGAATAATAAATCTAGAGAATCGTAGGTGAATTTAAGAGTCAATCGTCGTATCTTTTAGAAACATTTCAATATGTAAAACAATGCAAATGTCGATTTAATTACAAGGAATAATGCATGATCCTGTAATAACGCAAGATAATGTGTCATCGAGGAATTTATTAGTGTGTCGATTAAAAACTAGTTTTCTTTTGCAACAAACGACACGAGGGAACGTGTCATGTATCCTATTAATTCTTTCCTTTCCATATACGACTGTTTAATGAAATCAATTAAGCAATTCTGTTCTTCTTCTTTTATTCGGTTTTCTTCTTTGTATTAATGTGAACATATTATGAGAAAAGATAAATCAATTTTTTTTATCGACCTGAAGTTATATTTATCTTTCAGTTCGAATCGATGAATATGCAACAAACTGCAATCTATTTTTTAGAAGACGTTTCCAATGACACTTCAATCATCGAGCTTGAGATAGTGCCAACTGCTAATGACACCTTATTAAAGGTAGCAAATTAAGAACCATCTTTCATTAAAGTCCGCTTTCAATCGACAATTTATATTTTACAATTCCATTCATAATTCTATATGTTATGAAAAACATAAAAATAATGCTATTGAACAATAAAAAAAGATATTTAAGGAATTTATTTATATAAAGATATGCTTTCAATTGATGATAAATGTAAATTTTTTTCTTTTTTTTACGAAAAAGATGTATTGTGAATGTTACATTATATCACAGATATTTCTTATATCATACATTTATAAAATAGATATATGACTCTTGCGAATCCTGGAAAAATGTAGGAGTTAACAAAGAAGTGGACGCATTTATTAACGGCGCAGAAATGGCGAGAATTTTTGCCAATGTCAGCCGGCGTTTAGATCTCGCAAATATTAGCAAAGGCAAGTTATTAAACAATATTAATTTTTCAATTAGTTATTCAACATCCACTCTCATTTATTACTCATCAACTATTTATTCATCAAATCAATTGTAAATTGTAAATTATTTATAATGGCTTCAGAGGATGCATTTCTATTTTACGACGCGTGTCGCTTTGAGAGAGCCTGGAATCCGGATGAATCTTCTCCCTGGTGTGACGTGTTCACCAATAACGAGATGCAAGTCTTCGAATACGAAGAGGATCTCTTTTATTATTACCGATCCGGTCCGGGGGAAAAAATCAACGGTGAGCTCGGGTGCCATCCTATCCGGGATATGTTCGATCATTTCACGTAAGCGAAATCGTACGCTCCCTCATCCTCCCTTGGTTCCAAAGAATCACATGGTACTTTCTTTTTTCACATGGTACATTCTTTTTTATTCTGAGTGAAAATCAATAGAAAACTGGAGAGCATGAAGGATGGCGATGAACCAAGGGGAGTGTTCTACTTCACGCACTCGCATATGATAGGAATGTTCCTCACTGCAATGGGAGTTGGCAAGGATTCCGTGCCGCTGACGACTGCGAACTTCCGAGTATCGCATGTATCGCAGAAACTGGAGATCCTCCCTGTTGATGCCGTTCACCGCGAATTTCGCGGCAGTCTTTCATAGGTAACGATCGTCAAAATATCATTTATAAAGAGGAATTTTGTTGAAGTTTAAAAATTTTGCCAGATCTGAAAATAATTTTATGGGCCATCGAAATAAATATGTAAGATGTTCAAATTGATTGCTATATATAGTATATAAAAAATGTGCTATTATCATGCTTTGTTGTCAATGCTTAAGCATATCGTACATAATAAATTTAATAGACCAATAAAATTATTTTCAGATTTGTATCTGGCCAAATTTTTAAATAGTTTCAACAAAATTCGTTCTTTCCACTGCGTTACACTGTGAAATCTAAAAGAGATTTAAAAAGAAATTTATATTTTAATTTTGATTTTAACTTTGATTTTATTATTAATTTTTAATTTTAATTTCCTTATAACTTCAAGAATTCTTCTATCAAGTCCAAGAATTTCTTTGAAATAATTATTTTTTTCAACAATTTTATTCCGTATGATTTTTATTTCAGATGCGATTCGAACGATACTCCTTTTAAAGTTGCTTTCTACCTAAATGAAAATCCTTTGATCCTCGAAGGCTGCGAAAACGGAATCTGCGATTGGATACAGCTAAAGGAGAAACTAGGTGGAATCGCAGTCAATTGCAGCATGAAAGTTTGTCAAAAAAAATCTTGAATTAACTTGACTTAGTCTTTTTTTTTTAAATAAAATATTAGACATATCGTTTTGCAGCAAGACTGTGATGCAATTGAAAAGTTTGTAATATGCAACAAAAATGATGATTGTGCGATTGTAATGTAATCAGAAATTCTCAATTTTAAGCCAATCAATACCAATCAATATCAATCAAACCAATCAATCGAATCAACCAACACAAACAATCCCTATCTTTCATTCGACGTTAAAAAGAAGATTAAAATAAAATTTCATACATTTCGATCTTCATACTGCGGCACAATAAATAAAGCTGTTTGATCGATAAAGAGACGAAAGATCTCTTTCAAATGATCCTTTTGATCATTCTTCTTTCATACTTCAATACATTTTCTTTTTTTATTGCGTAATTCGTTATGTATACCGTAAGCCTTATATTTTTGATTTTTGCCTCCATTTACTTATTTACGTTACGAAACGCCGTTTATTTCCCGCTAACGATAGAATTAGGGCAGGAGCGGCGACGCCCTGACCCGGTCCTTAACCGGGTCATGCTAACTGCAGCCAAGCAGGTAGGTCGAAGAGATCGCGTGACGTGTGTTAGAACACTAGACACCACGCACCGGTCTAGGTGCTGTCGATTACCTAGGAGGCAACGAGGCTCGACGACCTCGCGCGACAGTGCCACACGAACCGCCGTGGCGAACGGCGGCTTTTGAACGCTACCTCGCGATCGCGAAGGTGTGCGCGTTGTTTACATCGAAGAGAATTTCCTCCCGCTCGTCGATTACACGTCGTCGTGATTTCGCGTCGTGATTTTCTCTCGCTCTCCCGTCTCAAGCGAGCATCGCCAAAATCCGATTGATCCGCGTCCTTCTCCTTAACTTTCGATCTTTCCCGATCAGTGTCGAGCTTCTAATTTGAAATCCTGTCTTTCCAGCATCTCTCGGGTATTCCTCTACCCGATTATAAACATCTCTGGACATCTCGTATGTATTTTGCTTCACTTAACTTAATGCTTAATATGTATATAGTAATGCTTTAATTATGCTTTAATGACGATCTATGATTGTAAATAATATATTTGATGCTTAAAATATTCCTAATACTGCTATGTAATAAATATTTAAATAATGTTAGAAGTGCGCGTCTGCTGGTCGATTATTTAACATTCGAAGATTAGAGATTGCTCTAAAAAAAAAAATGGGTTAAAGAATTTGAGGGCGTGTAGGGGAATACATTAACGAAGATAAACAAGACATATCCGGCTAAGGTGGGTCTGCAGAACGATCTTGATGAAAGTGAGAAAATAAAGATGGTTCGACGTTTATTCTGAGTCATGCTTCCATATTTCTCATTAATTTGAGCCACGAAAGTTTCAGATCCGATACCTAATGGAAAGACGAACGCGAAAGGAAACATCTTTCGTACTAAAAAGATTAGAAGAAAGTATTCATAATTGTTGTTCATTCTACAATTTTTATATCCTTTTTCATCATTCTGATTTTAAGTATCTTGATTATAAAATTAAAATATTAATCCTGATTTTTTTTACCTTTTAAATTATTGATGCTTGATTGTTCTAGCGTCTTATGTACTTAAATTTTTTAATTAAGATAAGCTCTAAAAATCATAAATTATTAAATGTTTGAACAGCTGAACTTCAAGGTACGCAGATCTTCAGAATGTCTCATCTTCTCGACTGTTTTTCATATCGGTTTTTTAAAAATTTTTAACTTAAAAAAATCTTCCAAAAAAATTCCATAATTGAGATCTCAGTTTCTCAGAATCTCTGTATTCGGAGCACTCTGATTGCTAGAATTCTTAAACGTGCAACGAATTATCGCCGGAAACGCTTTATTCGCGCGCGCGCGCGCGCGCGCACGCCCGACCTCAGAGTTGCCGCATGAAATTACCATATCGCGCACTTCAACGCACGCGAGAGATGATGATTTAATTCGCGCTTCGGATTAAATATTGCGCATCTGGATCATGCGTTTCTCCATCTCTTTCCCACTCTCCCGTGCGATCACGAGGATCCTCGCTGCTTCAGGTGACGCGAAAGCGCGCGCGGCGAGTTTGCTTTCGACGCCGCGTAATTCAAGGATTCCGCCGATCGCGGCTCGACGCGACATCCCGATATCGAACAGATTTCACCATGGGAGCGAATAAACACGCGCGCAAAATGCGAATAATTACCGCTACTCTCTTGCTCTAAGAACCATTGAGCGTGACCAACGTCGTCGTCCTACTTTCGTGAACAATTGTCGCGGGCGCGCGCCGTCTACCGCTTCGACATTTATTAACGTGCGTGATGCTCCACAATCGGAAAGAAATCTTTGCTGCTGGAAGGCACTCTGCTTGATTAAAAAAGGAAACAATGAACGTTCAAAATGAGAATTGGGAAGTGGAAGGCGAGCGGGATTTAGGGAAACGAGATTGAATTTCGCGGAAATCTAAACGACTAAGAAAATTCAAAGTCCTATCGGTCTTTAACAGTACAATCTCAAAGCCCAAAATAACACTTCCTCTTTTTCGCATATTAATTTTAAATTAAATTAAGAGATAGAGAAAAATAATTAGAGTCAAAGTTTAACTTATCAACTGCTAAAGTAACATAAATAGAAATTAAAAAAATTTTTTTAAAGCAATTAAAAAAAAGAAATTTTTAAGAAACCAACTTTTAAGGTTAAAGATAACCAAAGTCGTGAACGTCGTGATCGTTTTGAGTATATTAAATGACAAGGTCAGTCTATGAGAAGTGTTAAAGGATTAGATAATGTATGTAAACTCAATGTAAATTTGCCCATACGATCGTAATAATTTCGTGGACGCGACGCTTGGAATATCTTCTAACGTTTCTTCGCGTCAGCGAAGGATGACTGTTTGCAATCTGCTCGTAAAACGAGAATAATAAACGCGCCGCATACGTTGACAATTCTTTCCTGTCATTGCAGCAAATGTCCTCTCTCTCGGACGAGTACGCGTCAGCTGTATCCACGTTGCGCATTCCTGCGTGCCGTCATCTGCTCGCCATTCTCGCCATTTTCTTCAATGTTTGAATTATTTACATGTCTCTGCAATGGTCGCGCAATATCTTAATATATAAAGCTATTAAAACGTGCAAGTTATTAAAACTTGTTACTCGAATTTTTTATGAAAGAATTTCATTTTTCTCCTATTTGACATTTAGTTATTTCTCATTATCTTCTCTTGGCCTCTCTCGCAATTATTCTGATTTTGCTTTATTTTAGAATTTTTTTTGTAATTATTTTGATCTCGTCTAATCTTAGTTTAGTTTTAGTTTTAGTTAGTACAAATTTCTTCCCAATCATTCGTTAGATCGAACAATATTTTTTTTATTTATGAAGTTCGGACTCAAAGTTTGAATTTGGAGTATTTAAAAATTCAGCAGGAATTTTGCAGGAGAAATATTTCATGACACATTCTTTGTCTTCTATCATTTCTCCCATAATAATAATTCGTTATTTTAATCATAATTTTGTCATCTATGTAAACAGCTCTTACGTAATAAATAACAAATATTTTTCCTCGTTCGCGCTGTATGCGCATTACGTTATCGTTGAAAAAACGCCCGAGGCAGCGGGCGTATAATGGCTTTCGCATTGAAACGAGATTGCAGTCGATGTTAGAGATGGCGATGGCACTTTGCGTGGTGCTCGCGAACGACGAGGAATTAAGTACAAGTAGGCCAAGTATGCCTCGGTATGAAGTCGTAAGAAGCGAAAGAAAAAGTCTCCGCTAATCGCCAATTACGTTATCGTTAACTATTACGTCCAAGCTATTTCTGGACTGGCGTGGCGTTGGTCACTCATAAGATCCCAAAGAAGACAAAGAAGAAGTTTCTTTCATGTATATGTGTGTGTGTGTATCGAGAGTTCTTCCTCTTGTTAGAGACCCTGAAAGCGGTTTCTCTCACCATTGTGCGAACGCATAGTGTAATTTTACTATCATCTATTTCATTCTCTCTGTCTTTCTCTCTTTCTCTCTCTCCTCTCACAACGGTGTCCTTGACCTTCGCTATTCATCTTCTCACGGAAGTTGGATCCTCAGAGACCTTCGTTCATCTTTCAAGTTTCCCGATCTTCTCCTCTTCAAACTCTTTCCTCTGAACGAAATTCGTTCCTTGAGATTTTATTTCTCTAAAATGTTAGACTTCAACGTTCGAACGTTCGAGAATTTTAAAACTCAAAAGATGAAAAAGTTAGTTTTGAAGATGACCGACATTGTGTCGACAATGGCTCTCGCGAGTCCGTTTCACCTGTTATCGTCTTCTCGCTAATTTATCGCGATAATATCCTCGCCGGCGGTGTTTTATACCGGTCTCGGCGGCACGAATACGAGCAGGAATACGCGCGAATACTTCCGGTTATGTAATCGCTAGAGTTACACGTTACGCTAGCTCTCCTCGAGTTGGTAATAAGTTACATTCCGCGATGTCGTCAGCCCGCGGCGAAATGTAGGTTTATGGCGGTCCGCGGAACGCGAAAAGAAAATCGCTTTTCCGCGAAGAGTGCCTTGGTCCCGCGAGAGATTAATCATCGTGCCTCGGAGCGGGAATACTTTGTGCGTAAAATTTTCAGAGAAACTTATATCTAGTATCATCTAAATACACTACAAAACTTGTAATATTTTTGTATCGCAAAACTCGCTTTGATTATTATCGTAAAAGCGAAAATAAGTATACTATCATATATAAGTATATATTAAATATTACATAGGAAAAACAATTTTGCTGAAATTTAAAAATTTGATTAGGACTACAGAATTGAAAAAAATTATGTGAAATACTTAAACATGATAATGATAATTTGTAAAAATTTTTGATATTCTGACAATCGATTTGAGCTTATTTTGCATAATTATTTTGATGACTTAACGAAATTATTTTCAAATTTATATCCAAATTCTTAAGTGTTTCAGCAATAGTGTTCTTTGTATTATATTTATATATTTTTTATTATATAATTTATTTATTAATTTATAATAAAAATAATAATCATCGTATGCTTCTTCGTCATTTAAAATTCGATATCTTCTAATTTAAGTTTACAACAACAAAATGCTTAATATCGTTCAATAACACATTTCTATACCATTCTATCATCCAATCCTTTATAATTCAACTTTTTATATTTAAAATATTGAAATCGAGATTTTAAGAGAGAAATCCTGCGCTTCTAGACTAGATAGATTTTGTAGTCGGTACCTTTGCTGTCTTCCACATTCTCTTGATTTCTGCATCTGATGTAGCTAGTTCCTTTATTCGTTGCATTCAGCAAAATTATCATTGTTATTATTATCCTTATCACAGGAGTGGCGACTTTCACTGCACCATGTCCGCATTGTTGCTATTGTTGATCGCGTCACTTCTGGCTCCACCGGGCAACCACGTGGCGGCACGCGATGTCGATTTCTGCTTCGCGGACGAGGATGACCCGTATCTGTACATGGCCACGAAGACCGCGTACCACTTCGTTCATGGTGGCAAGACCCGATTTCAAACCGTACCGAGTAGGTATCGAAAGAACTTGAACCCTTCGATACGATATCAATCGGCATTGGAGCAAATTGATGCTCCGTTTGTTTAAAAGATTTCAAAAACGGAAGGAAAGATATCGATAAATATAAATTATTAAAATTAAACTCGTGAATGTCGCTCTTTCTTGTCCAATGTACCGAATAATAACATTTTTATCCTTTTAATGTTACTTTAATAAGACCCATCGGTCAGTTGCATCGATGATATTGGCTTTAAGCAAAATTTTAAATTTGTCGTATATATCAAAGTAAAAGTGAAAATGCTTTAATTTATACTAATGTTTAATAAGATAAGCGTAAATTAAAGCGTTTAGATATCACTTTTGTTTTGGTACAATAAATTTAAAATAACGTTAATGCAACCTAAATATACTTATATTAACAAATGAGAAAGGATAGTCATCTGTAAAGAATTTATTCCCGCAGTTGTAATTTTTATTGATAAAACACGATTTCCCTTTTTATTATATAGCAATATTAACGCCATAAAATAGAAGATAAGATTGTTAACTATAATTCTATTAATAGATTGTCGACCGATACAAATCTGGATGCTCGCGGCACATGGCACCCGTTGTCCGACTTCGGAAGAGATCGGCAAAATCGTCTCTTTAACTAATCTCAAAGAACAGATACTTCAAAATCATGAAAAACGCGGCGGTGAGTTAAACTTTCCTTTATTTCTTTTTTCGTAAAAATTCTTTGTAAAATTAACTCTTTCTCTTTTTCCTTTTCTTTTATATCTTCTTATACAAATTTTCATAATTCTTTTAAAATATAATATATAATATTTCCTTTTTAATTTTTGTTTACATATTTTATTTTGTCTCTAAAATATTTATTAAAAATGTATTCCATAAATTCCATATCAATGATTTTTAAATCGTTTTATAAATTTCCAAACTCAACAATATTTTTCCTCGCTTTTCGATACTCTCACAATATTTCAATACAAGAAGCTTAAAGAAAAAATATGAGAATTAAAAATTAATATCAATTCTGTCAGTATTTAATAAATTTTAATTGTTTTAATTTATTCTTTACCCCTTTCTAATTTCTAAAACTAAAAAAAGATAAAAAGCAAGTTGAACCGAGATTAAAGTCAATCTCTCATAAAAATTATCATAAAGTTAATACGTTTTTAGAATCGTGTTTTAAATGTCATCGATCAATTTTTATAGATGTAAAGATATTTATCTCGTTTGTTACGCAGACGGTCATATGTGCAATCGAGATCTGGATAACCTGCGAAGATGGCATCCGGATGATTACTTGTTACCGCAACGGGCGGAGGTTTTAACACCGCAAGGGGTAGAGGATATGAAGCTACTGGCAAGAAGATTACAGAGCAATTTCCCAGAGCTGCTGCAGCCCAGTGCCAACAATATTACACCCGCCAATTACAAGGTGTCTCTTTACAATTGTTTACATTGTGTAAACCTGTTGATCATCTCAAGCGCATTTTGGACTATTTGTAATGCATCAGATTTCAAGAAATAAAATTTCATTAATAATTCGATTAGAACATAGAACATAGAACATAGAACATAGAACGTATTGAATTAACAAAATTAAACAAAATTCTATTTTTAATTTCGATACAAATTATCTAACATAATATGTAATTATAATTACAATAAACTTCAAACGAATGATTAATCAAAAATACTGAGTAAACTACAAAATGAGTCATGTGGAATGGGCTTGATTTTTAGTTCCGTGCTATCGAAGCTCGTGATAGTATGATGTCCTTCATGGACGGATTGTTTGGCAGCAGGGCCGCTGTACCTTTGGAAGAGAATTCTCTTAATGATACCTTACTTACTGTAAGTGCGTTTTAATTATAGTTACTTTGACTGAGGATCGATTTAGTGAAATCTCAATAAAAATTCTATATATACATGTACATATTATATAATATATTATATAATCAATTTTTCACAAGTTGATGTTTTGAAAATACAGCGTTGCAGGTATTTTTTGAAATAGGAAAAAGGGGCAAGAGAATAATACAAGTTGAAAGATATGATAAACATATAAATAAAAATTTTGTTCGATAAATTCGAAAATTTGAGCATAAATTCGGAAAATACCTTTCGAATTTCAGACATTTTTCAAAATAATTTATTGGAAGTGATTTGATTTTGTTTCTTTATATTATTGCTTTATTTTTTATTTTTTATCAATCAAAGTCGTCATGCATTTGCTTTAATCTGATTTGATCAATTTCGCAGGCGTACAAAACTTGCGGAGTGTGGAAAAATGAGGAAAACGAAAAATCATTTGAGAATATGGAACGTAGCAAATTCGAGGATGGGCCAGAATTCCAGAATCTTCTGAGGAACGTCAGCAGACGGCTTGGTTTTCTGTACAATATTTCCTCTGGTACGCACACGAACATTATACGCGCTAATTATTTATCGTTAGTTTATCTCTTCAATAAATAATATCTTAAATAAACAATTAAAATCTTTTATTTCTACTAACTCTAAATTTCATTTTTCTACTAGCTCTACATTATAATCTACATATAAAATTATTGGAAATTTTTCTACAAATAAAAAATTTGAATATTTATTGAATATTTGCCTGCTGGAAGTAGACAATGATGTCTGAATATTTCTAGATGTAATCAATACTATATACGACGCGTGTCGATACCAGAAGGCTTGGTCTGTCACCGAACTTTCACCTTGGTGCGCTGTCTTTAGCAAGGAGGAACTCCGTATTCTTGAATATAGAGAAGACCTCGACTACTACTACAAGGCGGGTTATGGACGAGATATTAACACTCGATTGGGTTGCCCTCTCTTGCATGACATGATGCGACACTTCCGGTATTATAATAAATTTTCGAATTTCTCGTTTCTCATGAATTACGAAAATCCTATTAAAGCTGTCTTGTATGAAAACGATTTTGTTAAAGCATTTAAAAATTTGACCAGATATAGATTTGAAAATAATTTTGTTAGGTTGATCAAGTCTCTTATGTAGAACATTTAAATATAAAGATAATACAACAAAAATTTATGATGGCCCAACAAAATTACTTTCAAACGATATCTGCATCTAAATCAAATTTTTAAATACTTCAGCAAAACTATTCTTTCCGTGTCTCAAATTTTTTATTTCAAATTATCCAACTTTTAAATCGAATTTTGCTTAAACTTCTTAGAAGCAAACATTGTTAAAAATTAATGTGTGGAGTTTGATACTATTACTACACTTTGTAATCTAGAAAAAAAGATGTTGAAGAGTTTAAAAGTATATTTTTTCACCAGGAATTTAGCGGGTGACGAGATGACGGATGAACCTGCGGGTATTTTCTACTTCAGTGACATCGTCAGTCTGCAAAATCTTCTAACTACGGTAGGCATAAATGAGGATCAGACACATCTGACAGCTCACAACTACAAGAATATGGCTGGACGTCAATGGCGTACATCCATGATATCGCCTTTTGCCGCGAATCTCATTGCAGTATTTTACAGGTGAATACATTCATTATTTTGTATTTTAATTTGCGAAAATTATCCATAGGTCTGTAATATACAGTATAGATCTTGCAACTATATTGCAACAATATTGCCGCAATAGTGTAACACTGCAACAAAGTTTGTGCTATACGAATAGATATGAATCAAGTAAATTAGCTTTAATAAAATAATGAAATTAGTCAATCAGCTTTGAATTCCGTAATAGAAATCCTTTTATCACGAACATTAATTAATTTCTAATCGTTCTAAAAAATCAATTGCAGATGCAACGAAAGCAATGGCCATAATAAAGTGATGTTCTATCTGGCGGAGAAACCGATACGGTATCCCGGCTGTCAAGTGGGTCTCTGTGATTGGGAGTTCCTGAAAAGCAAGTTCGGTCAGCTGGCGTCCAATTGCAAGCTGGACGTCTGCTGGAAGACAAGCGGAGCAACTTCCAGTTCTTCGAAATCATTCGTCATTCTATTAATATGCTCCATTCTAGTCCGTCTCGGCTATCGACAATTGTAACAGGCTTAGTTTTTACTTCAAATACTGAGCATTAAATTTTAAAATACTAAATACGAATCGTAAATCTGTACATCTTCAAAGGTCTTAATATTCATAGAAGACTTTCCTCGACATATCATAAATAAAGCGAAAAAATTAAGACGTTATATCGCTTTTAAACTTATGTTTTTTGCGATATTAAAAATTATATTACATTACATTATATATGCGAATAGTATAATATATATAGTAAGTAATGACATTTAATATGTCTTTACATATTTTACTTCTAAAGATTAATAGAGTTACTGTTATAATAGATTCCTCCTAATATTTACGATAATATCCTAATTTGTATTTCAAAATATATATTTATTTTTGTTTTATTTATATGCGCTTGTTACTATGCTATGTTAATTACTTTTCTATAGATAGACATAGATTAAATATAACTATCTTATACTTATTTATGTTGTACGTCATGTTTAATCTTTATTCCGAATTTTCATTTCCAAAATTTAATTCTTATTCCTAATATTTCCTCTATTATGCACAGGACTTATTTGAAAAATAGAGTCCCAGTTGTTATTTCGGCTAAGTGACCAATACGATTGATCAATTTTTCCTCCGTTCAAGATCTCGGATCGATTTCTGGACGAGATACGATATCTTCCACTCGACGACACATATGTTATTTTATGTTTTAATGCATGGCTGTGTCTCTCATCACTAAAAGATTCTCTAGTTTGAATTGGTCATCATAGTCATGATGTAAAAAGAAAGATGTAACTAGAAACACTACAATCGGAGACTGGTCACGAAAAAGCAACTTTTGATTGGTCCGCCATCTTTTGGCTATTCCCATTTATTTTCAAATACATTAATTTTAAATTGTAATACTATACTTTAAAAACATAAGCATAATCAGTGACAGATTGTGATTAGTCTCTTATTAGAGTGTCTCTAGTTGCAACGACCATTTAAATCAAATTTTATTTATGTCTACTATTATAAGCACATTTTTGATGTGTTTTGGGACGCGAGCGGAACTTCCCGCCAGCACGATAGACAAAACGATCGCCTCGTGAACGTTTTTTTGAGCGAATCAATGAAAATGAACTAATCTCTTTATTTCCAAAATAAACTCTTTATTAACTAATAAACTTTTTTGTATAATCTCTCGCCTATGACTATTTCAATGGCACAATTAATATTCAGGGGCCTTAATGACATCTACTAATGCTGGTCTCTTGCCAATGCTCTTTTATGTTTATCTTTGTGTCTTAATATTCCTTAAATTTGTCCATTTCTTTATTGATGAGTTCGAGTTGTGCCAATACTTCCTTATGTAATTCTTCAATCATGTAATAGGATTTCTCAATCTCGACAATTCTTTCATTGAGGAACGCGAGTTCTATTTCTATTTATCTAATTTATTTTCTGTAACTTCTTGAATGGAAGATACATTATATGTCTTTTGGTTTCTTCTTTTCCGTTGTACTAAAATACTTTCTTTGCCAGAAAAATACATATGGTAACCTGTAAATATATATTTCAATATATGTATTTCTATTATTCCATATAAAGTAAAAATTCAAATAATTATAATTATACTAAACAAAATTTTATTTTCTAAGCAAACAATTTATTTTCTAAGAGAGAATTAAATTTGAAATCTTTTAAGAAATGTTATTTTATATTAAAATAAAATTTACATTACATTTCGAAATTAACATGTTGAAATTTATATATATAAATATTTTTTATATTTAAATTATTTAAAAAATATATTTCAATAAGTAATAAAAAAAACATTATGATTGTTATCAGTGTCACCTTCTTCTTAACTTGTGCTGCGAAATTGTGAAAATTTCCAGAAATTTAAAATTTTTATTTTGGCGTACTATTTTTAATGCTTGTTACTGTAAAAAAAAATTAAATAGCAAATACTGTCGGTATGATCGATAGCCATAGTTTACATGGAGATCTCAATGAATGGATAATGAAACTAGAGATGCGGTCCATTCTTAACCAATCAGAATAAAGAATTTTATAAATTGACCAATCAAAAAATGCTTTGAAACATTTGTAGCATCAAGTGGATCGCTCTATGTTCTGTGATATGCCATCGATGATTTGGCGTCATTTTGTGTTTTACATCTTGTGTTTTTAATGTAACTTATAGAGAAGAGAATTATCAAGAAATAAATACAAATATGAAGAAAGAAAAAACGGGTGATAACAGTCGACCCTTTAAATTAGGTAAGGAGAATGAACGCTTCTTAACATATTTTATGATCATTTTCTACGGTTATATTTTTGTCCACTGTTTTGATTTAAAGTGTTTAAATTGTTTAAATTTCTATTTATATTTATTAAAATTATATTTATTTGCTCTCTATTCTTAATTATAAAGCTTTAATAGAGAATGGTATACATTATTTCATAACATATGTTGGAGATAAATAATAGTGTTCATTTTATAGGTTATAATTCTCTAAGATTGCAAATTGTGCATTAATGGCTGCGTTCAGCGAAACGAGCAATCAGTAATTATTGATCTTTACTGTTAGATCTTTAAATTTAAATCAATTACATGATTGATGAATTATTTAATCGTTGAGTAATTATTGTATTCGCTGAACATAGTTATTTTATTATAGTAATAATGCATTTTAATTGATTGCAATTAATTGATATAATTGATTACAGCTCATCAAATATTAAGCTTAACGGGAATAAGCTTTCAAAGAAAAAGCATAATTGGCTTTGTCGAATTGACAATTATTCCTTTGCGAGACACGCTGAGGTTGATAAAACTTAACGCCAAACAATGTAGGATATATAGAGTGTGTTTAAATGATACCTATGAAGCCCCTTTCCAATATTTTGATCCATTTCTGGATATCTGTCAAGGGGATAATAAACAGTAAGCAATTTTTTTTTTTAATAACAGTAATATTAGAGATGGATTGACTGATAATCAATTTGTTTATAGACGGTCCCTGGAATTTTTTTCAACCATGCATTTAGCGGCGGCACAGAAAGTTGATCCTGATAATAATTCTGGTGAATTAGTAGTTCAGATACCACCAGATGCAGCACATCTGGTTGCAGAAAACCGAGGATTACGAATTAGTATCGAATTTTCTTTAGAGCAACCACAAGGAGGTGTGCATTTTGTGGTTCCAAACTGTGAAGGAACTCTAGCTGAGGTAAGCTTAAATATTATAATTGATATCCATGGGTTTTCTATCAATATTAAATTTATTAAAAATTTATTTAAAATTTATTTAAAATTAAAATTTTATACAAATTACAATGTTTTATAAATTTTTAAATAATGTTTTTTAGTAACTAATATTTTTCCATTTAATATACAAGAATAAGACTTTAGAAATTTAATCTTTTTATTTTAAAAGTAATTGCGTTTTTTATTATTCAACATTTCCAAATTGAG
The DNA here is from genome assembly GCF_055798465.1 of Pogonomyrmex barbatus. Classification (NCBI taxonomy): domain Eukaryota; kingdom Metazoa; phylum Arthropoda; class Insecta; order Hymenoptera; family Formicidae; genus Pogonomyrmex; species Pogonomyrmex barbatus. The sequence continues at coordinate 14,688,029 of NW_028297098.1, forward strand.
AAATTTTAATAAATAGACATTTTTTTAATTTAATACTTAATAATTATTTTTTTTAGAGAGGTGCTCATATGTATACATACAGTTATGAAAATTCATCTAGATTATGGTTCCCATGTGTAGATAGTTTTGCTGAACCATGTACTTGGAAATTGGAATTTACTGTTGACGATTCAATGACTGCAGTATCCTGTGGAGATTTGGTTGAGGTGGTCTATACACCTGACATGCGTAGAAAAACATTTCATTACGTGCTCAACACTCCCGCATGTGCTCCGAACATTGCTTTGGCAGTCGGGTAAATAAATAAAAGTAACTAATAATAAACCTGTTATGATTTATGTTACAATAATATCTTTATATCTTTTTTTCTATTATAGACCTTTTGAAATCTTTGTGGATCCTTATATGCACGAAGTAACTCATTTCTGCCTTCCTCAACTTTTATCATCTTTAAAAGTATCTGCAAAATACATGCACGAAGCATTCGAATTTTATGAAGAAACTTTATCAAATCGATATCCATACTCCTGTTACAAGCAAGTGTTTGTCGATGAGATAGATGAAGACATCAATGCCTATGCTACTATGAGTATTTTAAAGTAAAATTAATTTTTTTTTATTTTACATAATCAAGCCTTATTATGGTACTTATATTATATTTATGATTTATTTACTTTGCAGTACGAATTTGTTACATTCTACCGCAATTATAGATCAAGTATATATTACTAAGAAAGCAATGGCACAAGCAATCGCAGAACAATTTTTTGGATGTTTCATATCTATGCAAAATTGGTCAGACACATGGCTACCTAAGGGTATCTCTACATATTTAACAGGACTATATGCTAAAAAATGCTTTGGGAATAATGAATACAGAGAATGGATTCAATCTGTAAGTATTTATAAGTCACAACATATCAAATCATATCATATATTGTTTTTAAATTTAATTGTTTAACTGTTTGATCAACACATAATTTTTATAGGAATTACAAGAAGTTGTAAAATATGAGGAACAGTTTGGTGGTATAATATTAGATCCATCTCAAGCACCAGCACCATTACCCATTGCGGCTAATACTCCAGCGCCTGCTCCTCGTGCTCCTGATCCTGGATTTTATTTTCCAATTAAAAATTTGCATACCATGTCCCCAAAATACATCGAAGTGCTTCGAAAGAAAGCACATTTAATCATGAGAATGCTAGAACATAGGATTGGTCAAGAATTATTACTTCAAGTAAATAAATAAATATATATTTTATTATATATATTTATTTATCTTTAATGAATTGAATTGTTAATTATATATTTAATTCTTTTAGGTGTTTAATAAACAATTGTCTCTAGCAGCTAATGCCGCACAACAAAAAATTGAATCTGGCTTATGGTCGCACATGTTAATTAGTACAAATGTATTTGCCAAAGCAATTTTTACTGTAACAGGGAAAGATATGTCAGTATTCATAGATCAATGGGTGAGAACGGGAGGGCATGCAAAATTCAGTCTAAGTTTTATATTTAATAGAAAAAGGTAAGGCAATTTATTATTGTTTGTATAATTGCATCTATTTATATGTCTTATACTATGTTACAACAATTAAAATAACATGTATAAATACATATTATATGTATTTAGAAATACAGTGGAGTTAGAAATTAGACAAGATACTACACATCAAAGAGGGATTAGAAAGTATGTGGGTCCATTAGTGGTTAATATTCAAGAATTGGATGGTACTTTTAAACACACATTACAAATTGAGGGTACAATGGCTAGAGCGGATATCACATGCCACAGTAAAAGTCGTAGAAACAAGAAAAAGAAAATTCCATTATGTACTGGCGAAGAAGTTGATATGGATCTCTCTGCTATGGAGTAAGTTCGCGATTTTTTTGTAATTATAAGCTTTATACAACAATCATAGCCTTGTAATCATAGCCTTGTGGTTCTATTGTCTTCAAGTATTTTTAAATACATTATATATTCTTTATTTATAGTGATTCTCCAGTATTATGGATCAGGCTTGATCCTGAAATGACTATTATGCGCGCTGTACAAATTGAACAACCTGATTATCAGTGGCAATATCAATTGAGACATGAGAGAGATGTTACTGCACAATTAGAAGCAATTGAAGCTTTACAGCATCATCCAACACCACCCACACGATTAGCCTTGACTGATACAATTGAAAATGAACATTGTTATTATAAAGTCAGACTTCGCGCTGCTCATTGTTTGACAAAGGTCAGTCATTAAACATTGATTTGTTTAATGACAAACTCATTTTTACAAGTACATTCTTATAGGTAGGAAACGCTATGGTAGCAACATGGTCAGGCCCGCCAGCAATGTTGGCCATATTTAGAAAATTATTTGGATCTGCATCATGCCGGCGAATTATTAAACAAAACAATTTCTCAAATTTTCAACATTATTTTCTACAAAAGGTTAGTATCAGCTAATATTTATATTATAATTATCTAGCAATATCTTTTCTAAACTTTTATATATTCACATGCAGACTATACCAGTTGCAATGGCAGGATTACGCAATGCTCATGGTATTTGTCCACAAGAAGTATTAGCTTTCTTAATGGATCTTTTTAAATATAACGATAATAGTAAAAACAGATATTCCGACAATTATTACAGAGCTGCGCTAATAGAAGCTCTAGGCGCAACTGTTACACCAGTCATCAGTGTACAACAAGGGTATGAATATGCAAATTTGACTAATAATTTATAAATGATGAGCTGATGAAAAAATAAATCTCTTAATATTACAGAACGGCTATTACAGCAGAGTCTTTATCAATTGACACAAAGGCTATTCTAGAAGAAGTAACAAGAAACTTAAACCTAGAGAAATTATTACCTTGCTACAAATACACCGTCAGTGTAGCTTGTCTCAAAGTTATACGCATCCTTCAAAAATTTGGCCATCTTCCAAGCAATCCTCATCTCTTTAGAGCATATGCAGCATATGGACAGTTTATAGGTAATGTTCCAAACTCTGTAACAATATCGATATTTATATTATAAATGTCAAATCTTTTAAAATATAATTAATTAACGTTTTCCAGATGTTAGAATTGCAGCTTTAGAAGCGTTGGTTGATTTTACTCGCGTAGACGGCAAATGGGAAGATCTGGAATTTTTATTAGATATGGCAGAAATGGACCCGCATCCTGGTGTACGCCATAGGCTCGTACGATTAATGGTGGAAAATCCACCGTTCGAAAGAGCCCATAAACACCGCCTAGATAAACCGGATTTAGTTGATCGTATATGGAATTTGATAAAGTATGTAATGTCTTTTGTATAAATTTCTTTTTTTTCACATTGATTAATTAACGTGATAATTTTATCTGCAGTGGCATGTTATCACACGATGCAAAATTACGTTGCGATTTGGTGGATTTATACTACACTTTATATGGTACAAAAGTTCCATTTTGCCTTCCCATCCCCGAAATTGTGGCGATCACAAAACCTAAAAAAGCTGGTCCGCCAACTCCGGAACGCGAAGTAAAATTTATTATCATGTAATATTTTACGATTGCAAAGTTGTTTTTTTCGAATGTTTAATTTTATATTGTGCTTAGGTGAAAGCTGCACCCGTACAATACGTAAAGCACGAATCGATCGAAGAAGTTGAAAGCCTACCTGTCTCAAATAAGAGGAAAGCATCTCCAAACAGGGATCCTCCAGGTCCATCAAATCCAGGAGTGGAACATGGACCGGAATTAAAACGACAAAAAGTAAATATGATATATGAAATGATTTCACCTTCTGTCCTTATCAGATAAATTAATCTGTTATTATTTTTAGCAGGATGAACGAGGAATTCCGGTACCTGCTGAAGGGAAAGTTAAATCCGAATATTATAGTGATAATTCCGCGTCATTGCCTGGTATTATGGGCACTCCTCCAGGTCCGGTAGGTTTTGAACCTGGAATGTTCAAAAAGGAGTCAGAAGAACATAAACCGAAAAGTGATTCCAGTAATAAGGTACGCGAAATTTTCTAAGTGATAAAAAATATATTCATATAGTATAATCGTTTCCAATATATCAGAAATTTATGTAAAATATATATATATATATATATATATATATATATATATATATATATATATAATAATACTTACATCACTTACAATAATATACATATTACATATTTATTATACTTGTAGAGCAAAAAGAAAAAGAAGGATAAGAAAAAGCATAAGCATAAACATAAGCATAAACATGATCACAAACACAATAAAGATAAGGAAAAAAAGGAAAAGGATAAGAATAAGGATAAGGAGAAGGATAAGGATAAGGAAAAGGAAAAGGGCAAGGATAAAGATTCGTCCGCCTTAAAAATTAAGGACGAGACTCTCAGCTCTGCAAGTTCTAGTCAAAGCCCAGAACCAACTGCTACCAACGAATTCCTTTTCCCTTAGAAATATTTGTTATCGATGTGTGTATATACATTTTAACTTTTTCTTACAAACGCTATTTATATTTTATACGACTTTTATACGATTTGATTAGTCGAAAAGTGTACAAACGTCCGCAATTTATATATGACATATATATATTTGTAAATAGACTATAATAATATATAGTAATAATTATAGCTTTAGCAAATTTTATTAGATATAATATAAATATAAAATTAGATGTAATATAAATATAAAAAGATTGTGCTTACATATTGCAAATAATAAACGATAATAAAAATGAATTACTATACAATTTTTTTACAATTTTTTTCCTGGTTATAAAAATTCGTCTTTAAATTAATTAGAAACGAGCGTACGCGAATAAATTTCAGCCATAAGTGTCAGACTTTCCTACAATTTTCTATAGTTTTTATTTATTCATTTTCAAATAACGGAGAGAAAAGATTTCGATTTGGAGTATCCGATTCGAAATTCGAACATTACCGACAGCAGAGGCGCGCTCATATTTGAATAGCCGTTGCGCGTTTGCTAGGATGGCGTCCGTGGTGTTGCGGCAATTTCGAAGGGACTAGGAAGTTTTGAAAATTTTCGCAACGACCGAAATAATGGCAGATAATCAGCAAAGCCGATTTGAGAAATCGCTCGGACTGTTAACTACTCGTTTCGTTAGCCTGCTCCAGAAAGCGAAAGACGGCGTGCTGGATTTGAAAGTCGTGAGTATTTTGGGTCCTTGGGAGTACCGAAAAAGTTAACCTGTATTAGGTTAAGTGACAGCGAGCGGGCGTACACGTCATACTCGGATTGCGGGAATTTTGAAAGAGGTGCGGCGCGGGGAAAGGGACGCGTGCGTACACCCGGACGTTCCTCGACTACGCGGACCTTCGCGTTCGTCATCGTAGTGCTACGATACGGCTCTCGGTGCGGTTGGCACGCTGACGTCGTTATAATGATCGAGCATTTCCTATCTAACCTGTATGAAACGTAGAGCCCCGCGCTGAGCATCTCGGAAACTCGTTGGAGGCCGTTGGTCCTAATCACACAGCCTAATCACGTGCCTTACGATCAACGTTGCAGGCCGCGGACCTCCTGGAGGTACGACAGAAACGGCGAATCTATGACATCACAAATGTCCTCGAAGGTATCGGCCTTATAGAGAAGAAAAGCAAAAACAGCATTCAATGGAAGTAAGTGTCACTGGCTGTGTGCTCCAAAATTTACTGTCAATACTGAGAACTTATATGTGCATTGTGAACAATACGTTTTCAGTACAGACAATGAATTTTGTAACACAATTATTGTTTTATTATTTCTTGAATGGATTCAGAAAACAATGGTTGAAGAAATACTCACTTTTGTTGATATATTCTGAATTCAGTAAAGATCTAGGTGTCTAATCTTAATTACTAAGAATTACTAAGATTCATTCAATCATTATTATAAATACAGTCAGTATAATAACTTGCTATCTTTTTCTTACGACATATGTTAATACTTTATGAATCTATATAAAGGGGTGCTGGACCTGGCTGCAACACTCAAGAGGTTGGCGAGAAGCTGACAGATCTAAAAGAGGAGATCAGCAAGCTAGAAGATCACGAACAATTATTAGACACTCATACCAGATGGATTCAGCAGAGTTTAAAGAACATAGAAAATGATATCATAAATAGGAGATTTGCATATATTACCTATGAGGACGTAAAGGAGAATTTTGCAGATCAATTTGTACTAGGAATCCAAGGTCCTTCGGACATGGAATTAACAGTACCAAATGTTTTAAAGGTATTTAAAGGGATATTTAGAAAACATTTATTTCATTAGTTGCAATCTTAGGTAATTTAAAGTCTTTGAAATGATTTTACTATAATTACAATTTTTATGAAAAGAGGTTGTAAATCTCTTGAGGTTGCAATCTTCATTCTAAAGGATTTTTAAAAATTTTTTTTAACTGTTTGTATTCCGAAATTTTTATTTTCCGAGTGACAATACAATAAATTCATTTATCAATTATTTTGGAATTAAATTTATATTTCATAGAATCAAATCTTTTATTTGACAATTGATTTCAGCTATTAAATACCTCATATTTAAAAAATATTTAATGCAAATTATATCAATATACATATACATATATTTGTCTTCTATATATTTTATACTATGTATTTTTTTGTTTGATAGACTTTTGTACAGGATGACTTGAAGATAAATTACAATATGCTTCTGAAAAGTAATTTGGGAGAAATTAAAGTGTACATGGTCCAACCAGAGCTAGCTAAAACTTATGATAATAAATTATTAGAAATGAGATTACAAGAAGAATCCAAGGGTACAAAGCGTGGGAATGAGGAAACTGAGAAGAAAGAGGAGGAAGTTTCTGTTAAACCAAAGAGGAAAGTTGGCAGGTAAGCAGAAATAAAAGAAAAAAGAACAATGTGTAAGTCTGTACGAATGCTCTAATCGTGTCAGGAATAATAAGATAATATTCTTGATCTGCACAGAGCAAATAGTAATTGCTAATTGCTAATTGATTTTGTAAAGGGGGTGAATAGTTATAAAGCTTAAGCTATTCATTTGATACAAAATGTACATATTTAACAAATTACATCTATTTCTTAAGATTACAATTATATAGAAATATATTAAATGTATTTTTAATATTAGGCCACCAAAAAATGCTAAGCCGGATCCAGTATTAACTGATGACGAAGACGAAGAAGATTCGGAATTAATAGAAGCTAAAATAGTCCTGCGTGATGTAAGCACCACAGGTAAATTCCCATGTGCATCTTAATTACTATATATATATATATATATATATATAAATTCTCACACAAGTTAAATTCTCAATTGCAGATATTTTCCAAAGAGATTTGGAGTTCTTTGATCAATTCTATCCTGATTGTAAGTCAAATTTTATAATTATTTTGTACATGGTAAACATGATTTAACATTTGTCTAAATTTCATTTGCAGTTTATGGGCCGTTAATGAGATTAAGTCCACCGCCTGGAGAAAAGGATTACAATTTCAATCTTAGTGAGAACGAGGGTGTTTATGATTTATTCGATATTGCGACGTAATGAGTGTTGATTTGCTGTAGCAACGATTTACAGACTGTGCCAACAGCATATAAGGGTCGATAATCGGGAAAAATATGATAAAATCATTAAGAAAAATTTATGCGTATAATTTTAGGGAAATTAATATGAATCAATCATTGAGAATATACAGTATTTTTTTATTATTAAAACTATGGGAAGTTAATACGAGGCATTTATGAAGATATCTTCAACCTGTTCTGGCCGCTGTTTTATATAGTGCTGAAAGTAACGTGAAGTTTTAAAGGCACCTTTTATATAGAGATTATTCTAGCTTTAAGTAGATCATACGAACTTGCTTCATGAATCTTCTTGAAGGCAAATATATATTTGTTGCAATAATTCTTCATTTGGATACAATAAAAGAAAAACCATACAAATATAAAAAAAAAACAATTTACTACAGTGTTGTCTAGAATTTTTGTAGTTTGGGACTTAGAATTGATGCGTCGATATTTTTGCTGTGTTTTTATAATTGTGTTTTCTATCTTCCATTTCCATTAGCCGTCTTTTCACAGCATAGAACGATTGATCTCAGGGATAAGACACACATTCAGACGTATAAAATTTTATTAATTTTATATTTGTTACTATAGCATGCAAACACACTCATATATTTTTAATGATTAAAAAGAATAATAATGTAATGTTATTAAAAATAATAATATAATAATATATTAAAATAATATATTTAAAAAAATAGTATTGTTACACATAAGAAAAACTCTCATCACTAGTCTTCTCTCCGAAATCGATCGTCTCACATTATGAAAAAACAGAAATGAGAAATAGGAAAAATATTAAGTATGAATATGTATCAATTTCAAGCCCAAAACTATAAATCCTGAACAACACTTCATTATATGTTGTACATAACAGCATGAAGCAAGTCTTCGTCAAAAACATTGAACTTTTGTAACAAATCAATTACATGCACATGATGTTGTATTCTATCAAACGCTGCGATGTGATTAGAATGAATGTATATTGCGCGTACTACGCGCGAATTCGACATTTTTAAATATTTTATTATATATGTATTCATATCTTTATTGTTGATAATGCATATACATTCGCTTATATTTATGTACAGTACATCTTCTTTATCGCGTGACACGCAGAATCATTAAATCAATTGTATTTCTTAATACAACTCGCATATACATACATATTTCTCTCTTTCTTTCATGTCTGATTATATTGTCTGAATATATGACCACAGAATGCTGGTTGATTCGTTTTCTGTGACGAGTCAGACGTGAGCGCGCGATCGCGGGTACCAATTTATCGACTCCTTTCGTCGAGCTCTCTACGTTACCAGGAAGGTGCGCAGCAGACGACGGGCTATTATGCAATGCGATCGATTCAACGGAAAAGCACGTATCGGCGGATGACGTATATCAAGGACAGATAAGAATGGACTGACTGATTTCGTCATCATCATCTTCGTCAGCATGTGTTCCGTCAACGTCAGGGAACTCCGCCGCAGCTGCCGTTAGTCGACCGCATCACGTTGTAATAAAAGCCACGCGAGATCTCCAGATGCAACGATCCGACATATCCGGTGACGCACACGCACGCAGCACAAATTCGAACGTAGCTCTAGCGCGTTTTTCAAGAAACGACTCCATATTCTTACGTTTGTTCTTAGTGACGTTGCGAAAGGTAACTGTCTCGTGTCGATTCTACAGGTAAACTAGAGGAAATATCTGTGACGTAATATGTGTCGAAAATTGCGAAACTTGTGCGTCATATCTTTAGGAAATGGATCAATCTCCGATTAACTGAATCGATGATTAGCTTATAATATTATTAACTTTTTTGTTGTTGAAAATCCGAGATTAGAAACAATGAATTATATGTATATTTAAGAATTTTAAAATGTTAAAAGTTTTCTGCTAAATTTTCGATTAGAAGTATTTTGTATCAAAAATTGACTAATGAATGATTATTTATTTATTTATTTATTTTTTTAAATTTATACTAACTCACGTTCTGAATTCTTTTTTGTTGATAAAAGTGCTTCTAAAAGTAATTTATAGGCAATCAGAAAGCTTATCAACCGCATTTTTATTGATAAGAGAAGCCTATGACAATGACTATATGACAATGTAGTTCACAAATCTATTCAGGATAATTTATTTGTTACTTTTATTTTAGTTTTTTTTTTTAACTAATTGTAAGATATTCTTTTAAGTGCATTTAAATTATACATAGTTTTATGTTCAAAAGCCAGGTTTTTCGGAATGGCTTGATTTTGACAAGATAGTATTATCGATAAAGTACAAAAAAAAAACCTATTTTTGTAACCAAACTACTTACACTATTTATTTTTTTTCTGTTTCTCAAAAGGAAAAAATAAATGGTATAAAAAATTTATATAAAAAGAACAAGCCTAAAGTACAAAGTAAAGATTAATATCTGTCCCTTTTAGTTAAACATTTTATACTATTTATATTTTCTTTTTTTTTCTCTGATGCTCAAAGAAAAAAAAAGAAAGATGAATGATGTAAGAAATTAGTTAAGAAAAACAAGTCTAATATTATGAAAATTTGCATGATTATAAAATTTGGACGATTGACATATAATAATTTTATGATTTATTATATATATATAAATTTTTTAATTATATAAAAATTCTAGTCATTCATATATTTTTGCAGACTGAACACCGAAAATGCGTATCATATTCGTAAAATTTCGCGAAATCTCGCAGAAATACCCAATCGTTCGAGGCATGGCGTCTTATTCAATTATATGGCCAACTGCTTGCCTGCTGCAACAGAAGATAATGGGAAAGGAAGAATTTAATTATGCAGAAGCTATACGATATAGTCTGTACGGTAGTCTTTATGTAGCGCCTACACTGTATTGTTGGTTGAAATGCGCGTCTTACTTCTGGCCTAAAACAAATTTAAAGTCTGCAATTACAAAGGTATGCAAAGAGAACTGGATAATTTGTATTGTTTAATTTTACTGCATAATTAATTTCTTTATATAAATAAAAATAGTTTAATAGTGATTAATTAATAATGAAGTAACTGGATAATAATTGCAGGCTTTGGTTGAGCAAGTTACATATAGTCCTGCAGCCATGTGTTCCTTTTTCTTTGGCATGAGCCTTCTTGAATTAAAGCCAGTTTCGGAATGCATCGACGAGGTCAAAATTAAATTCTGGCCAACATACAAGGTATTATATCTTTAATACAGATGCGTTTCTGTATTCGAGATTAAACGGATTAATGGAGAGATAATTTTCTTTTTTAGGTTGCCATTTGCGTATGGCCAATTCTACAAACTGTCAATTTTTTTCTAATCCCGGAACGTAATCGCGTTGTGTATGTCAGTGTATGTAGTTTAATCTGGACATGTTTCCTTGCATACATGAAAACTTACGAAAGCAAACAGAAACAGAAGGAGATTATAGACATAAACGTGAATCCCAAGATGATATTAGAAAGTAAAGCACAAACTACACACAACGAGAGATCCAGTCATATGCAGATTCCTTTACTACGATGAAAGTTTTAGGAAATTGACGCCATTAGATTAATTTACTTGTATATAGTCTAGGTCTTTTGCAATTGGAAGTTATATTTATATTTTATACTGTATAACGCGTTTCACACATATGACATCTGTGATATTCACAGTACAAAAATATTCACAGTACAAAAATATTACTCGCTTCTGCAAGTACGTGTTAATACATGGTAATGTATTAATAATATTTAAAAGAGAATTGTAAGAATTTTTAAATGAAAACATAATATGATTGACAATAAATATATTTGGCATACCGATTGTTAATAGTAATATTAAAAATACAGTATGAAATTTTAGATGAACTTAAGTAAATGTCAAAATTATCTAAATGTAAATTATCTTTTTTTTTTTAAATCTTTTTATGATTTCTTCCTTTACCAAATATTAAAGTAACAGAAATCCTACATTATCAACAATATGTAACAGGAATGATAAAATTGGTAGTAGAGATTCAAACTCTAACTCAGCACAGATGATAACTATAAAAATGCAATTTTAAATAAAATTAAATAGAGCAAATTATAAATATATATGTATTTAAATATATTTAAGGAACAATAATAAATTAATATAATTATTTAAAATTTTAACAGTCATGCGTGGTTATGCGACTTCCATAAGATTGTCGGTCTTTAAGTTTTATTGATGCTGATTTATGTTATGTATCTCAATTTTATATTTAAAACTATATTATAAGAAAAATGTAAATAAATATTAATATATTGAAAATATAAAAGTATAAATGCATTCCCATTCTTATTCTTTATTGCTAATGTCGTTGTTACCATAATAAACTGATAGCTTTGACCTAATTAACATGAAAAGTTGCGATAAAATATTGCTTAAATATGCAGTTTTTCATATAACAGATTTATTCAATATTTGATTGCAATTACATTTTTTTTTATAAAGCAAATTGAAATTAGTGTCAACAAACTGAATATTAATACACGAGCGAAACAGGATTTGTTTTTATTATACTTTTTTGTGTTACACAATCATATTTATTTCCGATAGATACTGATTCAATAAAAATCCTGAATGTTAAAAATACTGTTATTTTTTCATATTTTAAATTTGCACAGATTTTAGAGTTATATTGTAAATTATATTACGCATTATTGTATGTAAAAGTCATTATTAATCATTATAAAATGATATTATATAATAATGTTAATATGTTATATAATATAATTAATTTATCAACATGCATGAAAACTTAACATTATATAATGCATTGTATATATTATCAAAATATATATGATTAGTTGTAAAATTATTCCTACTAATTGTGGTTCGAGAAAAGCATATTAGGACGCTTCAAAGTATAAAATTACTTTCGACATTCTCGTATAACATCATTTGAGATACAAGGCTTTATCAGATATACCAATACCAAAACATGGATAAAGATAGCATAATGTGACTGTAGTTTAATATCAGTCCGAAAATAGTCATTTGCCAATTAACAATTACGATATTACAGAAAAGGTAACACATCTTATTCAATATATAAACATTTTTCACAAATATTGGAAGTAGATCACATATTGCAATACCAGATTTTGTACGGGAATTGGGGGTATCATTTGTAAGTAATATACTTAATAAGAAAATATTAATTTATCAAAAATTAAAACTAAGATATTTACTTAGATATTTTACAATTAAAGAAATATTTATAGAAAATTTCCTATTTATTGTTTGAAGCTCATTAAATATTTTCCTTATTTTATTAATGACAATCTGCGTCTGAGTTAAATAAACTGTGAGATATAGATATTTAAAAATAAAATAAATAATATATTAAAACTAAATTATAAAAAAGACTATTGTTTATGGATATAATTTAATCTATGTTTAAGTTGTATAAAATTATCTCTGAATTATCACACATAAAAAATAAATTATTTTTTAATACATACAAGTATTAAACAGCAAAATTTCTTTTAATACATATAATAATATATATAATGCTTAACATTTTACAAATCAGTTCAACTCAGTCACTCTCAATAATTTATAGATCGCTATGTTTTATTGTTAGACAATTCAGGTATTTCACATAAAGTTCTGGATAAAAGAAATAACAGATACTTACATAAATCAATAAGAATATTCTTTAATGACAGTGTGGGATTAGTCGAATAAGTGAGATAATAAATCATAGAAATGTAAAAAGATGAAGAATATAATGTCATCAATAATATCAAATGGATACCAATGAATTTTGCCATACAATCAAATTCGAATTCTTCTATATTTTGTTTAGCAATTAGCTTACTGCATCAAAATGTACTCTTTATGATCCGAAATCCGAAAGATTGAATTATAGTTAATTTACAATAAACAAATGAGCAATAAAATCAATGAATATTTATAGATTTTTTTCATTTATTTACATAATATAAAGAAATAAAAAAGAAATGAAAATCAATGTTTAAAGATCTATCTCTTTGCAAATTCAATTAAACAAATTTAATAATTTAGAAAAACAATATTTTTGTGCAATGGGATATTATTGCGTCAATTAGAATTCTACAAATCGGCGATTGTACGTTGTTTAAAAATTGTATGTTGTTTAAATTCTGTGGAATATAGAAACACACACGTTTTTCAATCATATGCAAATCATGAATGCATATGGATATCTCCATATTCTCTGAATATAAATAGTAATAAATATCGAATTAATTTATTATTTTAGATAAGAGAAAATTTATAAAATAAGTCTGAGAAGAAAATAAAGTTTCGATAACATCGTTTCTAGAATTATGTTCGGTTTATTTCGAAGATATCATAAACAGTTTTTTAGAGTGGTTTACAAATAGAAGAAATCGAACTTGAGTAACCAGTGGCTTAAATAAATTAAAGATAATTTATATAACGTCTGTAGATTTATTTATATTTTGAATAATTCTTTTAAGTAATTATATTACTTTTTTATTTATTATCTCGTTATTATTTCTCATCTATTTTTAATTATTGTATATTTTGTATATAATATTGCAAGATTTAATTTTTATGTTAATAATCACGTAACTGTTAACACAATTTTGGACTCTTGTAATATGTTTATTTCTTATTGATTAAAATTATATATTGTACATATTAGATTTTACCTTTGTGTATTCCTTTAAAACTTCGTGTAATACAGATTTTACATTAAGAACTATCTTACATATAAACTTACATAGAAATATAAATACTGCCTTTTATATTAAGGAAATATATTTTAAACAATAGTAATGGTAATATTATTAATTTTTATAATTTTAAACATTACTTCTAACAATATATTGATAGTCAAGTCTAATAGTTGCTTCAATGTGTACACTTATTTGTTAATAATTTTATATCTTTTTACAAAATAGGATATTATTAAATCAAGATTAATCTTAATTGAAAAAAAATTATACATTTATCTGTGTTCAGTGATCAAAATATTATTTTCTAAATCTTTTAATAACTTGAATATAATTAGATATTTTGATCAAAAGAGAATTTATTTAAATTTGAAAACATAGCAAGGTAAGGGACCGAGTAATTTCGTAAGATATTTGTTTTCGTCTAATTTATACTAGGACACATTTATGTACAAATGTGGTTACACAACACTATCGTACTTATTATGGTATAAGAGGATACACTGTTGTCAGTTTACAGTGATCTCTCGAGACGGCAAGACAAATCGTTATTGCGATATATATTTTCCAATATATATATATATATATTTTCGACATTAACTAACTCTGATAACGGTTGACATTATAGTTAACAGGTTAATTACAGCTAATCATTACAAGAAGGTGCACTTTAATCGTATTTTGCATAGAATGACTTGTTGCGCATTACGGGGTAAGTGTCACGAGAAACAAAACGAGGAGTATCTCTCCTTTTTAAAAATACAAAAAAAAAAATACAATGTGAATCAAGTGATATAGAGGAATATAGTTTAATTTCCTCAAATCATTTTTCTCAGCGTTATCGTGGTGATTAACTTTCTTTTATTGGATTCATCTACTTTTATTTTTAGCATGCTGAAGTTGATATGAGGATGAGACGAGAATCATAATATTATTTCAAAGTAACGACATAAAAGTTAAATTCAAAAACTTTAATTCTAAGGTAGAAAACTCATTGCAATGTCAAAACTTTTTTATACAATTTACATTTGATAAATAAAAATATTAGAAACGTTTAAATATTGCTTTATACCAATTTTCATCTCAATGTTTAAATATATGAACAGCGAATGTCAATACATGCATATTTTTCTATTAGTTCTTAAAAAACATTTTTTCAAAAACTATTGAAGAGATATATATTTTATTTCTTAATCATTCCTTTGCGTAAGTAAAGTCAAAATTAATAAAATTAATAAAATATTTATAACATTTTTTGCCAATGTATCAAGAAATTAATAATAATGAAAATTTACTAATAAAACAAATAGCAATAAGATAAAATTTCTTGCAAAAAGTAAAGATATTAATTTTCATCTAAATAACTTACATTCTTATCTTAGTAAAAACTATATATTTTTTTCCGTTTCTCTACATTAGAAGGCAATATAAAATCGCGATGATTCTTCACTGCAACATTTCGTTATTCAATTTTTTCCTTTCCTTTTTACTAGAAGATAAAACTTTGGCGCAAGGTATCTCAAACGAAAACAGCCATGAGATTTCTAAGACTATTGTCATGTGTTAGCTTAATATTTACCACTGCGATGGCTGTTTGTGTCACCGAGAATTCAGGCGATGGCTCGACGACCGATTTCTTGCCGTACAGCATAATTCCAACTCACTACGACATCAAGTTGATGCCGGATCTCGTCAACACGGAGCACAACATCAGCTTTCACGGTGAATCTAATGTCAATATCCGAATTCGTTGTGCGACTCACGAGATACGTGTGCACACGATGGAAATGAAAATTAATGAGTCGGAGACAACGTTGGTGGGTGACAACGGTGCAATCTACAAACCGGCCAATCATATTTATGACAACTACACGGACACTGCACTTTTGACTTTCGACGATGAGCTGTCACGTGGGCCATACATCCTTTATGTGAAATTCATCGGGCGTTCGCTAATAAATGAAAAATACAACTTACATCGTACGTTGTACACGAGCAAAAAAGGGGGCAGAATGTGAGTAAAACGTTAAAATAATGGAAAGATTATAATTGTAAATGTAAATTCATTAATTTTTTTTATACAATTTATCTTATCTTATGTTGTTGGCATAAACCGAGAATTTTGTATCATAATATGCATAGCTTGATAAAACGCTCAAACGTATAGTTTTATATATAGTTGTGCTATATAAAAAAGAGCACTCAATTAAAATAATTGAATTTGTACGTTTTTATGTACAATAGTCAAGTGTATAGTGCGACGAAATCGGAAGAAATCTACTTTTATTGCGCCTATGCTGTGCATTTACGTTTCTCGTGAACCGAAAATTCGATAGATCAAAATAGAAAACTAAAAAAATAACTAAAAAATATTACAATGTGTTATTTTATCTTATCTTTTTAATTTGTAAATTTTACAGCTATAGTCGTGCATGTTGCATTATGCGTATGTTATGCGTATCACAAAGTTATTATTAATTGTTGTATAATAGCACTGTGATAAAATAGCACTGTAACAGTCAGCAGCCTGTAGTATTTGAAAAATTTTTTTGTTTGTTCTATACATTAAAATACAGATGGACAGCTTTAATGCCGTTTATGCCCATTACGATCTACAAAAAAGACTTTCCGTGTTGGGGCAAGCCACCTTTAATACACACTTTCAATATTTCCGTAAGACATCCTGCTACATTCAGAGCATTTTCGGGTACGCCGATAAGAGTGCAAAGTACAGATGGAAATGGCATGATTTGGACGCACTTCGACATCACTCCTTTTATATCTTCTTGTTTCGTGGCAGTTATGGTGACCGATTTTGTTCACGTTAGTAACAACCCGAACGAGACTGTCAACATGTGGTGCAGATCGCATTTGATTTCACAAATGAAATTCGCGCAGAGTGTTGCTAAAAAAGTTACAGAGCATTTGGGCAAATATACAAACATTTCTAAGGAAATTTCCAAAATAGATCACGTCGCGATACCGCATTTTTCATTTCGCGGAGTGACATTTTCGGGACTTACCTTTTACACGTAATTTACACAATTAAAAAGTTATACTAATTAAAATCGAAAATTAAAGTAGCTGGAAATAATTTCAAGAATATGCACATTTTACGTACTTATGAAATGTACATATTTTTATTACCCGATTGACTTACACAGATAACAATAATTTGCAAGAATGTGGTTCTATAAACTTATTTAAACGTAATATTAATTGTAAATAGGTTTATGAAAAAATATATATTTTTTATTATTTGTTTATGCCGTAAAAAAGTATCTTTGTCATTGTATAAAATATTAAAATTATACTTGATAAATTTAAATTTTTTTCAATGTTTTCTCTTTTATAACAATGAATCGTAAAAATTAATCGAATAATATTTAGTAATATATTATATGATACGGATAATTTAAGCAAAATAATTACTCGTCAATGATAACTTATCGAATCCTTTCGGTTTGCTTTTCAATGTCAAAAACGACTTATCTGTGTTATCTGCGCACGTATAATCGTATAAGTCTAAATAATATAATCAATATTTGAAAATATTAAATCACATTGTAATAACAATGATACATAGTATAAATGTATTATATGCAATTTTCAGCGAATCAGAAGTTATCTACGATGATACGACAGATCCTCTATATCGCCGGAGAAATGTAGCGAAATTAATAGCACACGAAACAACACATCAATGGTTTGGTGGTTTGATTACCCCATCATCGTTGTCTCACATGTGGTTAAGTGAAGGATTTGCTTCATATTTTCAAACGTATATCCTCGACAAGGTTATATTATATTGTATTGTTGATACAAAATAAATAAATAAAAAAGGATATTTTTATAATGAAACATCATAATAAAGTAAAATTTTAATTAGCTTTAGTTAATGTCTAATATCACAATTTTTTATGGTGTATCATTTTAAAGATGTAATTAATCCTTTATACTGATTTATAGTGCTATATTTATATTATTACAAGTTTTAAAAATTAAGATAATTAAGTCTTTTTCAGAGACGTTGCAGGAGTAGCATTTAAAAATAGCTTTTATTTTTAATGTAAACAATTTTTACAATACAATTATAATATTTACAATATATTTATTTGTAGATTTTTGAAAACTGGCACATGATAGATTTCTTTGTAATAGATAAATTACATGACTTCCTCAGTTACGATATCGATTCGTCAATAGAGTGTATGGACGCGAAACAGCCCTTTAATATCTCAAATATAAAAATTCTTACATTTTCTTATATGTACGACAAAGGTAAATTTATATAAATAAAATTGATAAAACGATTAAACTATGCTTAAACTATTAGATATAAATACTGTAAAAAGGAAAAACAAGAGAAACTCACAATAAATAAAAATTTATTTAATAGTACTAACTATTTAATAGTTATTTAATATACAAGTATATTTATAATTTAATAGCAATATATAAGTATATTTATTTAATATATTAATTTTAAAATTTATATGTGTTATATTATTTACTTTTCATTTATTTTATCGTGCCTATTGTTTTATAGTGCCTATCATATTGCGCATGCTGCAACATATAATTACCGAAGAGGTATTTCAGGATGGTATTATCACATTTTTAAATATGTTGTGAGTAATTCGTTCCATTATAAAATACACTATTATTTATTGTTACATTAATTATATTATTAAATTTTCGATATATAATGAATTGTAATTAATGACATAATTGAGCTATAAATATTAAATTTACATATCCTAATATATTCATTTCCTAAATTATAAAATTTAGTAAATTTGACTCGGTTACTCCTGATGATTTATGGAATGTTATGCAAATTGTATTGAACAAATCAAGTGTTCCGCATAAAAATTTTAAAATAAAAGAAGTGATGGATACTTGGATGAATCAAACTCATTATCCCATTGTGAACGTGATGCGAAATTACGAAACTGGCGAAACAATAATTTCGCAAGAACATTTTCATTCAAAAACCAATAACAATACCAATCATAAATGGTGGATACCTGTGACTTTAACTACGCAGACGAATCCCGATTTTTCTAATATTTCTATTTATTGGCTAACACCGTTAAATAAAAGTATAAGACTTGAAATTCATCCAAACGATTGGGTCATAGTTAATTTGCAGCAAATTGGTAAGTATTGATTGATAAATTTGTTTTATTCTGAATAATTAAAATTACATACTGTTTTTATATCTCAATTCGTATCTTTTACTCGTTAGAGAAACTTAAAGAAAGTATCATTGATAATACACAAAACAGCAAATTATTACATAAATCAAAATTATATATTGCAAATTAAATTTTATTTTGCAAAAAATTGTTTATCTATCTAATATGAAAATCTGAAATATGAAAATACATATAAATCTTTTTAGATTATCATAATTTTTCATTACTAAAGATTATAATAATTTTTCATTACTAAAAAAACTTCATTATTTCCAGTGTAAAAAGTTTTTTAATATGTATAATATATAATATATTTAATTTGTATTTTCATTTTAAAATATATAATTAAGATAGACATTTTATATTTTAAATATAAAAAATAAAAAAGAAAAAAAATAGTCAAGATATTTTTTTATATATATAATTAAAAAAATTTGGTAATTAATAAAAATAATGTATCATTGTTTCCTACAGGATGCTATCGCGTCAATTATGATATTATAAATTGGCAAAAAATTGCAAATTATCTAAATTCTAACGAATATACGAAAATACATGTCCTTAATCGAGCTCAAATTATTGATGATTCATATGCTTTGATGATGAACAACCAACTCGATTTCTCCATCTTTTTAAATATAACGAGTTATTTATCGCAAGAGACAGATTATATTGCATGGTTCCCAACATTCCGAAATTTAGCAAAATTATTGAAATTCTTTCCGCTGTCAGAAAGTGATACTTTCAAGGTAAATATATAATAATAAATTTTATAACAGTAGTTTTAGAAAAGATATTTGTTGATAAATTATTGCATTAAAAATAATTATATCTGATTTCTATTTACAATTAACTGTTAACTAAAGAAAGTAAAATAGATTAAATTTATCATGTGTATTATATACATATTTGAATATGAAACATCTGTAAAATACACAGTAATGCAAAAAAAAATGTCATAAAAAAATTCACATTATTTCATGATTTTTAGTCACATGTGGCGCAAACTTTGGATAAGCTTTTTAAGAGCACGGGATGTGAAGAAAATCCTGAAGAAAATGATATTATAAAACTGAGAAGGGTAAAAGTTGCAAAATGGGCATGTCTTCTTGGTAATTTGGAATGCAAAAAAATGGCAACCGTCAAATTGAGTAATCATCTTGCAGATCCTGAAACTAATAAGTAATTATTGTTACAATTTTGATTAATAAGATGATAACAAGAGAACAACTTATTGTCAAGATTATTGAAAATAATTGATCTTGAAAAGTTTATTTCTTTACAATATCATAATTATTTCACAGTTTTTTTTAAGATTTTTATTCTGATATTTATTTAAGTATTTACTTATCATATATTATATTGCTAATTTTATATACACCTGTATATTATATATACATTACTGACATAAACAATATGTTGATGTATAAATAAAAAATAAAATAAAAAATGCAGATAAATAAAAAAGAGAGAGAGAGAGAGAAGAAAAAATAATACAAAAAATAAATAATATAAAAATTTAGACTTTTAATTGTTATATTTTAGAATTCCATCTTGGTGGCAAAGATGGACATATTGTTCTGGTTCAATGATAGCTGATAAGGCCACTTGGAACAGATTATTGAATTTATATATGCAGAAACGTAATAAAGATCTTCTAGAATCTCTGGCTTGTTCTGAAAATTCTAACATTATTATTGACTATTTAAATATTATATCCTCGGAGAATTCAACACTACAAGATAAAGAGCATAATCTTGCCTTTCAATTTATTGTTATCAAACATTCATGTAATAATGCAGTGCTTGATTACATATTAGAGAATTTTGAGAGAGTCAAACCCAAGTAATGGCATTTCTTTTATAAATATAATTATTTATAATTTCAAATATTTATTATATATACTAAACATGAATATATCTTTTGTTTTTGTAGATTAATGAACAGAGATACAGTATTAAAAAATATTATTTCCAATATTTATACTACAGAGCAACTTGACAAGGTAAATTTTATAATAACAAGTTTCTTATTGATTTTTCATCTTGTCATACATAAAGAATGTATATTTATTATAGTTAGCTGAAATTACTTTTACATTATAATCTACATTAATACAAATTTTAGTAAAAATAAAATATTAAATTAATTGTTTTAGGTAAAGGAATATTGGAAAAATAATCTCAAGGAAATATCAAATATTCCAAATGCAATTCAAGCTAGCATAGATTCACGTATAAATAATTTGAAGAACTTGTTAAATGATTTTTCAGCGCGATTCAAAAACATGAAAAAATAAATTTAAGCGAAGCAATAATTTATACCACTTAAAAATAACAATTGTATAACATGTCGTATAATCATATGTTTATCTTTATTTTGAATATATTTTTGTATTACTTTCACTTATTATTTCTTAAGAATTTTTAGTTATTTTTAATTTTTCTTTTTAATTTGTAAACATCTTTAAATATCTTTATAATTTACTTTAGTAATGCATGTAAATTCTAAGAATGTTCGAAAAATTGCAATTTCAGAAAAATGTACATGCGTTATCAAAGAATTTGTATAAATAATCATGACTATGGCGAATTATTATGACGTGTTATTTGCTTCTTGTGATTAACAGTAAAATTATTCTATGTTATATTTCTATGTTATTTTGTTTTTTTTTCAGATATTGTTATATCTGATATTGATTAATAACTTTACAATATTTGAATACATATATCACACTATGCTGTAATATTTCAAATTTAGCGTATTTTATTGTATTTTTATATGAAACATTTCTGAAATAAAACGCTTAAAATAAAAGGAAAAAAAAAACTTGATTTACACGGAATATACATATATATTTTTTTATTAATTTTATTCAGTACACTTTTGAACTTCTATTAAATTTCTTTAATTATTTCTATTAATTATCTCCAATTATTATCGAAGATATAAAAAAATTATAAGTTATTATAATTATATAATTATATATTTTTGCTAATATTTTAAGTTTTTAAATTTGGATAAAATTTTTATTAAAATAAAATCTATCTAAAATTGATATAATTTTATTACTTAGTTATTTTTTTATTATCATTTGTTGAATATTATATTTCTGTTTCTCTGATGAAATTTAAAAAATATTATAACATTGTAAGGGAGATAAAATAGAATCTTTTAAACAGCATGTTGTATGGAAAGTTTAAGTTTAATTTTCAAAAATTTTATAATTTTCATTTTTAGTTATCTATAAATTTATAAATTATAAATGCTTTATTATCTATTATTAGTAATAAAATTGATCTAATATTTACAATTTAAAATATGCTTCGATAACGAACGTCTTTCATATTGACCTCACAATATATTTACGTGATATCATTGTGCTTATGTCAAATGTTAGTCAGTATTCGGTGATCTTTAGAGATGGTAAGACGATAATTCTAATCACATTATTCTAATATTAACGAGTTGTGTAATCAACAAAGATTAATTGGTATTGTATTAATAATAACATTTTAATCAACTCTCTCTCTCTCTCTCTCTCTCTCTCTCTCTCTCTCTCTCTCTTTCTCTCTCTCTCTCTTTCTCTTGTTGAAGATACAAAAGAATATATAAAATATAATTCAAATAATTCTGAAAGACAGCATAATTCAATTTTGTTTTATTTCTTCGAGATTATAATTTTTGTAAATTTTAAATTTTTATTACTGGGCGCTTCTTTTTAATAAATCGGATAATATGAAAAATGAAATAATCATATTATAAGTGTCAATGTCATAATTAGATCTTTCGTTCTTGAAAGGAATATTGCTTTAACGAATAATTAAATATTCAAATCCTAAATATTAACAAACATGTTTACGTATTTTATTTTTAATGTAAGAAATATCTTTAGAATTAGATGTGCAAATGTCCTAATTTAAAAAATTAATTAGTTTTATATTATTTTTTTATGAAAAAATAATTAAAAAAAGTTAAAATGACAAAGTCAATTACTTACAAGCATATAAAAGAAATGTACACAATATAAAATATTTCTTTTTCATAAACCTCGTTAATTGATTCTTACATAGCTTTTTTAATTAAAATAATTAAAATAACTATTGTATCCATTTTTCTGTTTCAAATAAATAAAAATTGATATTAAATGCTGTATTGAGAATATATTGTATCATTGAATATTTCTTTTAGAAATTTAGATATTAAGACAAAAATTATGGAATTTTTAAAATTCTTATTGAGCATTGGCCTAATATTGACCATAGCCACGGCTGTTAATATTAATGATAATTTAAAAAATGTCTCGAATGAAACGATTGAGATTCGTTTATTTAAGGAAGTAACACCAATGCATTATAAAATCAGACTGGTACCGTACTTTGAAGAAGACAACTCTCTTTTTAAGGGTAGCTTAAGTGTCAATATCAAAATTCATTACGGCACATCAAACATAAGCTTACATTCGAATAAGCTGATAATAAATACAACTGCGACGACATTGCTTAGTAACAATAATACAACCTATAAACCAAATCAACATATTTATCATAATGAAATAGACATTTTGACACTCACTTTTGATCATGTATTGTCGTCCGGTCTTTACATTTTAAACATGAAATTCAAGGGTGATCTATCTGCTAATAAGACACATGGTTTTATCAAAAGATCATATATAAACACAGAAGGAAAAAAGACGTAAGTAAATATTAACAATATATTTATGATACAAATGCTATTTGCTATTATTTTCTAGCTTGTTACTTTTATCATTATTATTTTATGCTAAGAACTTCCAACATATAATGTAAAATTCAAAACATTTAAAACATTATTTAAACGTATACTTTTGCAAACGTATACTTTAAAATATTCTTCAGTATATTTAATTAAAATTTAAATAATAAGAAATAAATATTTCTTCAATATATTTAATTAAAATATAAAATGTAAAACAATACATGCAATATGTATATAATATGTAATAATATTTATGAAGAATCTCTTTTTAAACTATCGCGACATGATATAGCGTTTCTGTTTTTATTCTTAATGCAAAAATTATTACTGGAATTTAAGATATAATAATAAACATTAATTTAATGTTTTGTAAACTCTTATTTATCCGATATTTGTAAATTTATGTAAGACACTCTATTAAAATGTAGGTGGTTGGCGTTCACATATTTACAAATAATTGGAGCAAGACAACTGTTTCCGTGTTGGGATGAACCTGCGTTAAAAGCCACCTTCGACATCTCCGTAAAGCATAAAAAAAAATTCACGGCTTTGTCGAATATGCCGATACGAAACACAGACAAGGCCGAAGATGACATGATATGGACACATTTCGACACCACCCCAATAATGTCTACTTATCTCGTGGCGATTATAGTGTCTGATTTCGCTCACATTTCCGACGGGACCACCAATATATGGTGTAAATCATCTTTGATATCGCAAGTAAAGTACGCGCTAAATGTTATCAAAATGGTGGAGAAGTTTGGGATCCAATATACTAATATTTCTAGACAAGTACCAAAAATAGATCACGTCGCCATACCGAATTTCCCAGCCTCCGCCATGGAAAATTGGGGACTCATCTTTTACAAGTAATATATACAATTAAACAGTAATACATTAAAGTATCAAAGTTGATGCTAATCTTAGTGCATAAAATTAAAAAAGAGAGATAGTTAATTTTTAATATTATTAAAAAATTTTAATTTTAAACTTTAAATATTAATTAATCACAGACATCCAAGATGCATGCATGTCTGTCACGTTTAAATGCTTGTAACAGACACTTTTGATATAATTCTGTTTTACATCACATTATATTTTTGTTTTTCAGTGAAACATATCTTATATATGATCATAACATACATCCTCTATCTCACAAAAAACAAGTAGCGATGATAATAGCACATGAAATTGTACATCATTGGTTTGGAAATTTGGTCACTTCATCTTCCTGGTCTGAATTATGGTTATACGAAGGAATTACTGAGTTCATCTCCTCGTACTTTCTGGATAAGGTTACTTATTACTAATGCCAAGTTACTCACATAATTAACAGTATATATTGCAATAAAAAGAATTTCTCATTTTTGAAGTACAAAAAAAAATATCGCACAATTAAAATAATAATAATTAGATTCTTCGAAATTTTATAAAATATGTATACAGAACTGAGAAAAATGGCACATATTTTAATTTAAAATAATAAATAAAACTATAATATATTTTAAATAAAACTATAATATGTTTTTGATATTAAGTAATTTTCAATATTTTTAATAATAATTAACAGATAATTATATTCTTCTTGTTAAAATTTGAACATAGAAAAGTTAATAGGGCTTAGATGTTACAATAAAATTCAAATATTCAAATAATGAAGTTTTTTGAAAGCGGCAAACAAACTAGTTTATATTTCTAATGAATTTAATATTTAATTACATTCAAAAACTTTTTGATCTGTCTTTAGATTTTTGACGAGAGTCGGATAATGGATGAATTTGTAGTCAATAAATTGCACATATCTTTCACAATGTGCGAAAGCTTCATAACAAATCCCAATAAAGTGACAAGTAACGATTTGTCTGATTATATTCCGTTCCATTATTTTGAACTATATCTTCAAGGTATTAAATTAAATTAAATTTTTGTTCTATAACGTCTGTAATGTATATTTATTAACGCAGATTGTACTATGTCTAGCGACATATTTGTACGGATTGATCGTACAGATATGCGCTCACTTTTAATTATTAATTTGTTGTTAAATTTTACGAAAAGAAACTTTTCTGCTTAGTTTAATCTGCTATATCTAAACATAAGCAATGTACTATTAATTATCAAATACGTATTATAATTTTATTTATATAATTTATTTAAATTTATTATTAATCTTAATATTTTACATTGCGTATTATTATTATTATAGCACCTATTATAATGCGCATGTTACAACATATAATTACCGAAGAAGTGTATCATAAGGCTCTCGTCACATATTTGACCATGTAGTAAGTAATGTATTTTAATAACTATTTAATTATTGCGTATAATAGTATAATGTAAATATGTTAAATCTAAATATGATTATATCCCCTTGTTTTATTGTTAGAAAATATAAATGGATACTGTTGGAAAAAATATTATATCAAGAACATAATTATTTATACACAGTATCACATTGCTATTCAAAGATATGTTTATTATATTATAAAATATTTCTTATTATATTTTTATATATAATTTATATTAATAATTTATATTTTTTATTTTTATTATAATTTAGTTAAATTGATCTAAAGTAATCTAACTCGTGTTTTTATATATAACATCAAAGTATGCATATATTAATTCATTAGTTAAACAGTAAATTTACATTCTCTATTACTGTGCTATTAACAATGTTAATATTACAAATCTAGTAAGTTTAGTTCAGCGACGTCCAACGACTTGTGGAGCATCATGCAAACTATTTTAGATCAATCAAATGTTCCACATGAAAATTATAAAATAAAAGAAGTAATGGATACGTGGACAAATCAAAATTGTTATCCTTTCGTAAGCGTAACAAGAAATTATAAAACTGGGCTAGTTAAAATAATGCTACATGATCATGATGCATATCACATGATAATGAATGATAATAAATGGCGGATACCTATAACTTATGTTACTGAAACAAATCGAGATTTTTCCAATACTTCAACCATTATGTGGCTAGAACCACAAGACGAATCTATAAGCTTTAAAATTAATCCAAATGATTGGATAATTCTCAATGTACAACAAGCCGGTAAATATCGATTCATGATTTTCTTGTATATATATTTATTTTAAATTCTTTATGAAAAATTTTTTTATTCATCTTTATACGTATTGTTGTTTATAAAAATTTAAAGGGAATATATATAAAAAATAATAAATAAAATGAATAAATAAAATAGTAATAAAGTAAAAAGACAGTAGGAATAAAAATAATAGTAAGTGATAAAACTTTTGAAATTTTTTTAAACTTCTTGTTAAATTAAAATAATTTTTAATTTATATCTTACATACTTTTTTTATTGTTTGCAAATTTTAGTTTTTAGTCTACGATATATTTGCATGGGTAAAATATTGACAATTAAAAATTGTCTAAATTTAATAAAAAATATCTAACAATAAAATATTTAATAACATAAGTGATATTGCGACAGGATACTATCGTGTTATGTATGATAATATAAATTGGAAAAAAATTATAAATTATTTAAATTCTGACGACTTTACGCAAATACACGTTCTCAATCGTGCTCAGATCATTAGTGACGTATATTACTTTACAATGAAAGGCTTACTTAATGTGACTTTCTTGATAAATGTAACACACTATCTATCGCAAGAAATAGATCATATACCATGGAATCCAGTATTTAAAATATTAGAACAACATGAAACGTTCTTGTTAATGCCAGAAAGCTTATATTTTAAAGTAAGTAATAAGAAATTTCATAAAGATAAATAACTGTGTTTATGATTACAATTGATTAATCTGTTCTGTTCTATCTCACTACGTTCAGTATTTATTTTTTTATTTCATTTAATTATTACTAAATAAAAAAATATACATATCATATGTACATATATATATGTATACATACAAATATACATATCATATATAAATTTTTTGCGCATTTACTTGCATAAAAGATTGTTAATTTTTTAAAGTAAAAGAATTTATAGTGACGTTATCCAAATGTTAAATATATAAAATATTTTTCTATCTTAATATCAGATTTGTTAAAAAATCTCGATAAAAATATGATCTATTAAAATGAAAACAGATTAAAACAAGATGGAATTTTGTTATTATTTAATTTTAAAGTTGCAATATAATATGGATATCTCAATTTCTTTATTCGATTTGTGCAATTTAAAATTTACAATCTTTATAAAATGAAAATTATGATATTAAAAGTTAATGTTTTTTTAGTTACATATGGCAGAAATATTCAATGGACTTCTTAAAAGTCTAACCTATGAAGAAAATTCTGATGATGACGATATCACAAAAATATTAAGGCTTAACGCAGTTAAATGGGCATGTATGTTTGATAACTTAGATTGTAAGAAAACGGCCACTGCTAAATTACACAACCATCTTGCGGATCCCGATACTTACAAGTAACTTTTTTAAGAATTACATTTGTATGAAAATTGCAGCTATGTAAATAGATGTATATGCGTATAGAATGTATATGCTGTTGAGTATAAAAGCAGATATATGTAATGACAAATTATCTATATAATAATAATAATAATAATAATAATAATAATAATAATAATAATAATAATGATAATGATAATGATGATGATGATGATGATGATGATGATGATGATGATGATGATGATGATGATGATGATGATGATGATGATGATGATGATGATGATGATGATGATGATGATGATAATGATAATAATAATAATAATAATAATAATAATAATAATAAAATATAATAATAATAATAAAATAATAATAATAATAATAATAATAATAATAATAATAATAAATAAAATTTCCTTGTTTTTAACCTTGTTTATAAATTTTTCTTTGTTTCTTTGACGCTATGTCATAATTATACAAACAGGTGACATAAGAGTCGAAGAACAGCATAAAAAATGCAAGATCTTAATTTTCTAAAATAATGCTTACTTAACGAAACAAAAAAAAATGAAATTTGATAAAATAGAAAATTGGCTATTTTTATAAAATGCTAAATTTGTATGATATACTTTTTCTAAGTATATACATATATATATTTTAGAATTTCGCCGTGGTGGGAAGAATGGATATATTGTTTTGGTTTGAAAAAAGCTAATCAGAATACTTGGAATAAAGTGTTCGAATTGTATCAACATAATCGCAAGCAAATATTTTTAAATTATTTGGCTTGTTCTGAAAAACCTGAGATTATCAACAACTATTTAAATATAATAGCATCAAACACTTCATTATTTGACAATGCACTGCATTATTCTGTGTTTAAGACTATCCTTAAGTGGCATGTAACTAACAATTTGGTTTTTGAATACATTTTAACAAATTTAGAGACTATAAAACCCAGGTAAAGTTTTTTTTAATTATATGAGTTAGCTATACTAATCACGCTATACTAATTACGAATATATTTTTTTTTATAGATCAATTCCAATGCTCACAATAATAGAAGATATTATTAGTAATAATAGAAATATTAGTAATATTAGAAACTTTTTCGGTATGAAACAAATTTATAAGGTAAATTTTACGATTCTAAACTTACATTGATTGACTATTTATTAAAAACTTTTTAGTTTTGTGACACATTTCAAATGAAAATCATTAATCTGCAAAATATTAGTAGTAGATCGATCGCCGAAATAAAATTAGAACTAATTATTAGCATTTTAAGTGCTTTATACATTTATATTTTTATAATCAATTTTAATCTTTCCAAAACAAAAAACAATTTAAAGCATCTGAATAATTAATAGTTAATTATATTTCTATTAGATTGTATTTTTAACTTTTACATTTTAAAATTCAATAAAAGTTAATTCGTGCTCATTAAAAAAATAAGTAAAATTTTTATAACTTAGAATATTAATATTAGAACAGTGATCTACTTGAAATAGAACAATTGAAATTTAAAAAATAAATTAAGTTTTCAATTCTGAATTTTAATAAAGAAAACATACTTTTTCTAATTAATATTCGAAGGCATTTTCTGTGAATAAATATACTTCTATAAATAAAAGATAGAATTTTCTTAAAACAAGTATACATTTTCTCAGCTAAAGTACTAAATACATTTTTTATTCATATTTTACTGATCATTGTTAAGTAAAAATAAAATATTTTATTTTATTAGGTAGTTGCATAAAAACATATTATTGTTTACTGGAGTTAAACATATCAAACTAATTTGTTTCAGATAAAACAATTTGTAAACATGAATTTTAAAAACAACGTGATGAAGTTAATTGAAAAGCAAATAAGATGGTATACAAATATGAGGAAAACCATAGCACCTCTGATGAGCCTTTATCAAAAATGAAAATTAAATTCAAGTTGCTAACTGATGAAATTAGTTAAAAATATCAAATATAAATATAACACATTTATTTATTATAAAGTTTTTAAATTTTTTATTTCTTTATAACAATTTCTTAAATAATTTTTTATTTAGTTTATTATTTTTAATATATCTCAATGTTTTTATAATATTTACCATTTTATTAATAATTGTGAAATTATTAATAAAACAAAAAGATTGTAAAATTGTATAATTTTACAATTATAATATTTTATAACATATTAATTTTTTACAATTAATAAATAACTATATTAATAAATTACTGTATAAATAAGTGTATACCAATACTTTCATTACACGAGCAAATCCCTTTTCTAGCACTTTTTCTAGTCATTGACTAAGACTGCAAGAACAAAATATAAGTTTCCAAATGATTAGATCAATTATGATTACACAAATTAATAGAGAATTACAAGTTATTTAAATTCTGAAGAATATAAGAAAACATATTTATTTCTCAATCACGTATTCAAATTATTAGTGAATATATATGTTTTTGACAACATATCAACTCTCGATGTCTGCACATTCTTTGGTATTATAAACTATTTCTCGCGTGAAAAAAATTACGCAACATAATATTTCATATTTTCAACATATTCTGTGATATCAGATAGTGAAAGTTTTTATAGTGAATCATAGTAAAATTTATGGTAATAAAAAAATTATTATTATACGTATTTCATATAATCATATTTTTACGTCTTATGTATTATTATGTCTATATGGTATTATAGTTGACTCTTTAATTTGTTTAGTCTCATATCATTATATTTTTGATTTTATTAATTACTTATTACCTCGTAACATCTATATAGTAGAATTATTATTTATGTAATATTTATTATAACACCGGATGTTGATATTGTTGTCACAATTCGATGATCTTTTCAGATGATCTTATTGCAATGAACAATAAATTTATATACTAATATATGTAAATTGCAACTTTACAAAACAGTGGATGATGCAAACATTAATATAGAATTCTATCTCACGTTCTTACATGAGCCATAAAAATGATTTTCAAAGAAATATTGAAGCATGCGAAAGATAAAATACATTAGGACAAATAAAAATTCTAGTTTTAGATATTATTGAAACATTAACATATTCATAGATGAGATATAAAGATGTATGAGTTATAAAATATTGATAAAGCATTGATCTTTATCTTAAATTAATATCAATTAATCTTTATCTTAAACTAATATCAATTATAAAGTTTAACATAGTATGTTAATGTATAGAAATGAATATTATAATACTGTATTTTCATTGTTATTAAATTTAATAATTACTTAAAAATAAGATATATATTATTTATATCTTCGTCAGTGTTATATTAATATTAATTTGTTATATTAATATTAATAGTCTTATAAATATATAAATTCTTTGAAGTACTTTATTGAGATACATTGAAACTTTTGTCAAAGCTAAAGCGTCCTCTATATTGACACAAACATATTTATATGGTAAATACCGTATTTATTATATATCGAATGTCGACATTGTTGCCAGTACTAGATGATCTTTTAAAGTGAAAAGACGACAATCACACTGACATCTGCAAAATTAATTACTGAAGACAACGCAATATCAAAACTAAATAGCAACTAAAAGAAATATATTTTAATCGAAACATAACAGGCAGAGTAAGTTGAAAACAGAATACTTAAACATATTTCGTAAAAAAATAAGAAAAATATGTGACATATAATTAAAATAATTAAAAAAAAACAAATCAGATAAGGTACAAAGTCAAACCTTCGTCTTGTATAAGAATAGGAAATGTTTCACATTATTATTTCTTTGAGATTCTTTTCCATAGATCATAAACTTTCATTTTATTAAACTTTTTCTACAAATAAATATATTTCTATCTTTTATATATATCAACTGAATTGAAATGATTAATAAATCTAGATTTTTTGATTTCTAAAATTTCATTGATTTAATAAATAATTAAGTATTTCAAATTCTAAATAACAACAAGGTATGTTTTTACTTCTAATAAATTCTATAAAACAAAACATACAATAAGAATTAACTTTTAAAATATAAGATTATTTATTTTGGAAATTAAATTAATTTTATATTTTGATTTGTTGTGCAAATATTAAAAAAATTTACGTAATAATATTAATAATAAAGAGATTAAAGATATGTAAGTATTAAATATACAAAAAATATTCATACTGCTCTTTAAATAATACATACATGTATGTTCTTAATAAAGTTGATGAAATTATTTATTTTATTTTTATATTTTTATATAAAAAATTTTTATATAAAAAAATATATTATATTTGTTTGTTGTAATTGTTAAATTTGCTTGTTGGGCTAAATTACATTAATTACATTAATTACATTAACTTCTTTCTTTTAGACAGAAAATATAGATACTTAAAACGGAAATTGCTATGGAATTTCTAAAGTTATTACTAAGTATCGGCCTAACATTGGCCACACTAACTAGTGCTATTATTTATAATGATTTAGAAAGCAACTTGAATGAAAAAATTGCTTATCGTTTACCCGATAACATAATACCAATACATTATGATATCAATCTGACAACGTACATCGAGAAAGATAATTTTACTTTTTGCGGTGAAACTAGTGTCAACATCAGAATTCGTTCTGCAACATTAAATATAAGTTTACATATGCATGATTTAGAAATAAACAAAACGACGACAATATTGATCAGAAATGATGACATAAACTATAAACCGATAGAACACACTTATAATAACAAAACGCACATTTTAACGCTGAAATTTAATGAGGAATTATCGCCTGATCTTTACAAATTGAACATGAAGTTTGTCAGTAATATATCTGATAGTGGGAAAAGTGGTTTTATGATAAGATCATATACAGATAAAGGAGAAAATAAAACGTAAGTAAATATTAACAACATATTTGCGATGTAAATAATATAAATTATTATTCTTTTTGATTGTTACTTTTATTATTATTATTCAATCGGAGACTTTAAACTACATAAAACTCGATAAAACTAAATAAAAACATAAAATTATGTAATTATATTTTAATACATTAACATAATTAAAATAATAATGCAATATACACTGTAGCATTACAGTTTTAAGATACAATTGTGTAAGCATACAACTGTGTACAACGTTTCCATTTTTATCTTTTAAAATAATATTTATATATATATAAAATAAATAATAATTGAACATTTAAAAAATTTTTATATTTTGTATGATATTAATGACAAATTTATCTAAAATAATTATTTCATTAAAATTTAGATTGGCTTTCACGCATTTTGAACCAATCGGGGCCAGACGAATGTTTCCATCTTGGGACGAACCTGCATTGAAAGCTACTTTTAACATCTCTGTAAAGCATCATCAGAAATATAAGGTTCTGTCAAATATGCCATTACGTGATCAGTACACGGACGAAGATGGCATGATGTGGGCACACTTTAACATCACCCCAATAATGTCCACTTATCTCGTGGCAATTGTGTTATCTGAATATGATGGTGTTTCCAATGCGGATGAAACCGTCAATATGTGGTGTAAATCGTCTATGACATCGCAAATAAAATTCGCTCATAGCTTTGCCGAAAAATTCGAGCAAATCTTGATTCGATATACCAATATTTCAAGACAAGTTCCGAAAATGGATCACGTAACGATACCTTCTTTTCTAGTCAACGGCATGGAAAATTGGGGACTTATTCTCTACAAGTAATATATTATATATAATTAAAAAGAGATATGAAAATCAATGTTAATTTTAGCAATAAAAAAATATTCGTATTTTATAGATATCCAAAATATACATATCTTTATGCTTACATGCTTATAATAAAATTATTCTGTCTAATTGTATTTTATACATTATGTTTTGACTTTCAGTGAAAGGACTTTTATGTACAATAGTAGCACAGATCCTACACTTCAGAGAAAACATATAGCATCATTAGTAGCACATGAACTTGTACATCAATGGTTTGGCAATTTGGTCACACCATCTTGGTGGTCTCATCTATGGTTGAGTGAAGGATTTGCAGTGTTTTTAGGAACATATCTTCTCGATAAGGTTACTTAACATGGTATTATTAAGGCAACGTTTCTCATAAAGTTGAGAAACATCGTGTACCTTCTATAGGGTGTCCCAAAATTTTCAAACATTTGTCCCATGTGTCCCAAACATTTCATAAGTAGGTAGAATGATAGGATTTTACTGAATAAAAAAATTGTTGTGCGCAAGAAGGGGGGGATAAATGATAGACCCTTGAGAACGATTGAATAATAACATTTATATGACTGAGATTATTAAGATGAAACGGATTGCAAATATAAAGTATGACAACGTGTTCGTAACTCGGCGTTTGCGTTGCGTGAGAAGATGCTCGAGTTTAGCGTTAACGGCGTTTTTTTCGATTGTGTCTGAAGTGCGTCGCTAAAACGTTTTTATAATCGATGTTCATGCGAATCGGTTTACGTTCCTTCAAAAATCCTCTACCATTTTGCGATTTTTGCAATGAAAGATTAATGAATTATTAAATGATAAAAATGAATGACTCTATACTATTCTTTTAATTGCGTAAACTCTACCGCTCGAATGATGTGTCAATAATTTTTGGATACTATGTATATATATATGCGAACATACATATGAACTAATCTTTGTAATTTATCCTAATTATGCAAATTCATTTATTCGGATTATTCAATTGCTTTAAAGAAATTTTTTTTTAGATGTTTGATTGGCGAATAATGGATCTTTTTGTGCTTGAAAAATTGCATGTTTGCTTTGAATTAGATACTGGTTTCTATATGGACTCTGTTGTTTTGGAAAATAATCTTCGAACTGAGTTGTTTTTTTCATATGAAGTTTATTTTAAAGGTAATATTATATAAATATATTTAAGTTAGCAGTTTCTTCGAAGTAGAAAAAAATGATCAAATAAAAGAGGTTGATGAAAACAAAATTCTTTTTACATTTACTTGTGCATTTAATTTTATTTATATAATTTAATTTAAATATATAATTAATATATATATTTTACAATCTTTTTATCATATAGCACCTGTTATATTGCGTATGTTGCAACATATAGTTACCGATGATGTGTTTCAATATGGTATCATTTTATACTTGGACACGCAGTAAGTGTCTAATATAATTTACAATTTATAATACAATCATTATACATCGCAGTATTAAATGTTATAACGTTATGATTATTTATGTAATCAGTATTCAATTATAAAGTAATTATTGTATTATAGAATGTCTTATATTTATTATATCATAGTTTAATTAAATCATAGTTTTAAATAATATTAAATAATAGATTTCTGTATGTAGAAATTATATTATATATTAATTTTTATTGACCAGAATTAAATCGATAAATTTACATTCTCTATGTAAAATTACTTAACAATAATACTGCATTTTTCAAATATAGTAAATTTCGTTCGGCGACGTCTGACGATCTGTGGATCGCTTTACAAGATGCCCTAGACAAATTGGAAGTTCCGCATAACAATTACAAAATAAAAGAAGTGATGGATACATGGATAAAGCAAAAGACTTATCCTTTGGTGAATGTGACAAGAAATTATACAACTGGTGAAGTGATAATATCGCAAAGATCCAGTTACTTGGAAGAAACTGATGTTGATGTCAACAGTATTAAATGGTGGATACCAGTGACTTTCGCCACACAAACAAATCCAGATTTTTCCAATACTTCACCTCGTTATTGGCTGAAGCCGCAAGATCAAAATATAAGCTTTCAAATCGATACAAACGATTGGATAATCGTTAATTTACAGCAAACTGGTAAATATATAATATCAATCAATAAAATAATCATATATATTATTATACATTATTTATATATCGTTCACAAGTATCCAAAAATCTATAAGTATCCAAAAATCTATAAGGAACACTTTATGTTGTTCAAATCATAATCTTTTATAATACAATTAATAATCTTTATCTTACATTTCTTATATTATTTGTTAGTTCTATCTAATATTATATACTACATTTGCTTTCTATATTTAAAAAATATGAAATGTCGAAATATATTGGTATAACAAATTTAGTTAAATTTATGTAACATTAAATATAATGGCTAATACTTTAGGATATTATCGTGTCAATTATGATTACACAAATTGGCAAAGAATTGTACGTTACTTAAATTCGGAGGAATATACGAAAATTCATGTTCTTAATCGTGCTCAAATTATCTATGATGTTTTTATCTATTTGATGAAAGATCAACTCGATGCCTCCATATTCATCAGTATTACAAATTATTTGTCACGCGAAACAGATTACGTGGCATGGTATTCCATATTCGAAATTTTATCACTATTATCACAATATTTTATGATGCCAGAAATTGAAGCTTTTAAGGTACGTAATAAATATAATAGATATAAATAACAAATATTATAAATATAAATAACATTATTATATGTATTATATTTATATTATATAATAAAATTACATATTATATTTATGTAAGTATATCATAATCGACTATTCAGTTATCTTCTTTTATATCATTTATATTTATGTTTATTGTTTTATGTTTATTGTTTATTGTTTGTTGCTTTTACATCACAATGATCAAAATATCGAACATATAATATCCTTAGCTTTGATTAATATACTGATTGTCTAGCAAACTTTAAACACCTTATTATGTCTATATATGTAGTAGTGAAAGTTTAGTTATAAACTAAAATTACTATCGCAAATATATAATGATAATATTATAATTTAATTATAAACTATATCGTCATACGTATTTATCACGCTATGGGTCATTGACTCTTGAAGCATTCAGACGTATCTAACCGATATCATATGTCAAGTGTTATAAATTGCAAGCTCAATAGCGTCGAATATCAATGATTCTCCCCTGCCCCCTCTTACCGATATTATCCCGGTCATCAGTGAAAATTAAGTTCTCGGATCATTCTCGTGATAAAAATTGATAAAAATTCAAAAAATGTATTAATTGTACAATGACATATGTATGTTGTGTATACGAATTTTATCTCATTTATCTCATTATAAATATCGACTTTGTAAATATCAAATCAATATAATATTTATATTAATTTATGATTTCTAGTTACATATGGTAGGTATTCTGAATGAGCTTCTTCAAAATACAGGATACGAAGAAAATCCTAAAGATGATGACATTGTTAAAGTGAAAAGGCTCGAAGCCATGAAATGGGCTTGTCTCCTTGATAATTCGGATATCAAGATGAAGATGAGCCTTAAATTGAAAGAATACCTTGACGATCCTGATAACAACAAGTAAATTTTTTAATATTGCCGAATATTTTTTTAACTGCGTTTGTTTAAATATACATACTATATACACATATATATATATATATAGTATATATACATATATATATACATATATATATACATATATATATATATATATATATATATATCTGCACACACTCATGTATTATTTTTATATACATAACAGACTTTTATTTCTTCAAACTCTCGAAATCAACTGTCCTACTCTCAAATTTTTCTTTTATCTTTAGTTTATATAACAGCAATAATGGACAAAACAAATAATCACATTTGTTCTATTTTTGGACATAAGGGAAAATATATACGTACTGATAAGTAATATTACTGAAATATTTGTTTCTTTGTCTCTAATGTATTAGAATTATACAAAATATAATAAATGCAGAATCGGAATACATACGGATTTAAAGAACGAAATAGTTCAAAGGAGCTCATATCTCGAAAGGGAGTTATCAGCTATATTCAGTATTAGTAGTATTATTAGTATTTATTAGAATTATTTACACAAGTTTTTTAATAATACATACTTTTTCAAATAAAATGGAAAATATATATTATAATTTATTTAATAACAATATTAATTTACTAGTAATGTGCAGCAAAGTACAGGAGAGAAAGAGAGAGAGAAAGAGAAAAAAAAGGCACAATTTTAAATTTTTAATTTCTAAATTAATATCCTTTTAATAAAACATAAGATAAAATATGAAAATAGAAAACTTAACACAATGGAAATTCGGCTGTATATCAAATGTTTGCATGTACTTTTTTTTTAAATAAACATGTATTTTAGACTTCCATTATGGTGGGAAACATGGACATATTGTTGTGGAATGATGACAGCTGATCAAATTACTTGGAATAGACTATTTGAATTATATCAACAAAATCACGATAAAAAATTTTTGCAAGTTTTGGCTTGTTCTCAAAATCCTGATATTATAATCAATTATTTAAATGTAATAGCATTGAATACTTCGTTATTGCACGATTCAACACATTTTGATGTCTTTCATACTATTCTTGTTAAGCAAGCACACAACAATTTAGTTCTTGACTATGTATTAGAAAATTTGGAGACAGTGAAACCCAAGTAATATAATGTATTCCTTTATTAAATAAAAGAATTTTATATAAATTTCTTTTTATTTACAAAAATTTATTATATAAATATATAAAAATATATTATATGTATTAATTGTGAATATATTGTTCTGTTTTTATAGATTAATTAGTATGAAATCAATATTGGGAATTATTATTGGTCAAATTTTTTCTGAGAAATTATTTGACAAGGTAAAGTTTTTAAGTAGATTTATATTAAATAATTATTCATTAATAATTCGTTATAGTTGTGCTTCAAATTAAAATCATTATCTTCAAAATAGTAAAGTCCATTATCTATTATCTGCAAAACATTAATTATAATAAAAAAGCTTATACGAGAATATATTTACAATGTATCTTTAAATTTCAAAATTGTATAAAACATATCTTTCATAATTTATTGATATTTAAATATAAATATATCTACACATAATATCACACGAAATCAGAGAAAATTTATTTAAGCTTTACATATATCTTTGCTTATAAAGAATTAAATGCATTTTTTGTGCATATCAGATATAATTATTGTTACGTTAAATTTAAAAAAATGATATAATCATACAGCGAATTAATTGCATAAGAATAAATTGTTATTCACTTTCAGAAATAAATATGTTAAATTAATATGTTTTAGGTAAACACATTCCTAGCAAAAAATCTCGATCAATTGTCAGATTCTGCATTTACAATACATGCAATGATAGAAGAACGAAAAACTTCTCTCGAGGATATCGCAAAAATAATTAAAAAATTGCTTGTAGTCAGAGAGTCGGAAAAAATCAAACTGGAATAATCAATTGATCCAATAAAATCTGATATACATTTACCTACGACATAAATAGTTCTAAAATATTATTTTTATTGTTGTCGCTTGAATACAATTTTTCAACTATTTTTTAATTATTTTTTAATTATTTTAATTATTTTAATTATTTTTAACATGTTTTAA
The DNA here is from genome assembly GCF_055798465.1 of Pogonomyrmex barbatus. Taxonomy (NCBI): domain Eukaryota; kingdom Metazoa; phylum Arthropoda; class Insecta; order Hymenoptera; family Formicidae; genus Pogonomyrmex; species Pogonomyrmex barbatus. The sequence goes on from NW_028297098.1 coordinate 14,728,041, forward strand.
TATTTTTATAAAATTTAATATTTTATTAATAGTCTGGAAGCTATTGATATATCATCTTAAAATTATATTTATATGTTAATATATTAATTTTCTGTAATTGACAAAATTATAATAAGAATTTAATCCGCGTTTCAGTGCTTTTTTTACATTCCATTGTTCAAATCTACGCTCCTTAAAACTTTGCTTAAGCTTTTGTCACTCTTCCCTTACATTCAATTTGCTCTACATTTTATTTTCGCCAAGGTTAATGTTAATGTTAATTCTTTTAAAGTACATTGAGATATATGTACTAAAACCTTTATAAACAAAAATATTCTTTAGTCCTCTAGTCTATTGACACAAATGTAGAATATACTCATGTAACAATTACCGTATTTATTATAACATCGAATATCGACGTTATTGTAGTTATTCGATGATTCTTTGAGATAAAAAGACAACAATCGTAATTACACTGATATCTGTAAAATTAATTACTGAAGCCAAAACTAGATAGAAAAAACTATGTGGGCGTTAGATGGGAAAAACTGTGTTGGAACTAGATGGGAAAAACTATGTGGGCGTTAGATGGGAAAAACTATGTGGGAAGAAGATGGGAAAAACTATGTGGGAAGAAGATGGGAAAAACTATGGGGAAACTAGATGGGAAAAACTATGTGTGAAGAAGATGGGAAAAACTATGTGGGAACTAGATGGGAAAAACTATATGGGAACTAGATGGGAAAAACTATGTGGGCGTTAGATGGGAAAAACTATGTTGGAACTAGATGGGAAAAACTATGTGGAAAGAAGATGAGAAAAACTATGTGGGAAGAAGATGGGAAAAACTATGTGAAAAGAAGATGAGAAAAACTATTTGGGAAGTATGTGGGAAAAACTATGTGGGAAGTATATGGGAAAAACTATGTGGGATGTATATGGGAAAAACTATATGGGATGTATAGGGGAAAAACTATGTGGGAAGTATATGGGAAAAACTATGTGGGAAGTATACGGGAAAAACTATGTGGGAAGAATACGGGAAAAACTATGTGGGAAATATATGGGAAAAATTATATGAGAAGTATATGAGAAAAACTATGTCGAAAGTATATGGAAGAAACTATGCGGGAAGTATATGGGAAAAATTAGATGAGAAGTATGTGAGAAAAACTAGATGGAAAATATATAGGAAAAACTAGATGGGAAATATATGCGGAAAACTAGATGGGGGCAATATGGGTAAAACTGTTTAGTGGCTATATGAGTAAAATCAGATGGAGCAATATGGGAAAAACTATGTGGAGACTAGATGGGAAAACTTACGTGGGGGCTAGATGGGGAAAACTCTGTGGGAGCTAGATGGGAAAAACCAGATGGAGGCAATATGGGAAAATCTATCTGGTTTTTGCAAACAAATCCAGATTTTTTTCAATACTGTGCCTACTTATTGGCTGACGCTACAAGATCGAAATATAAGTTTTCAAATGATTAATGAATTATTGAATAAATTATCAAATTGATACAAATGATTGGATTATTGTTAATTTACCGATAGATACTTTTTAACAAATTAATTATGTGTGTATATATATATATATATATGTATATATATACATAATTAATTTATTAAAAAGTATCTATCTATCAATATATATATATATATATATATATATATATAAATAATATTATATATAGTATATATACGTTATTATTTATTTTACGTCATTCACGATAAACATCTAAAATTTGTAAAAAACTTTAGCTTGTTCAAATTAATTTTTATTATAAATTAATATATTTATTAATCTTTATCATTACATGTTTTTTATATTGTTCTATAATAGTATTAGTTCTACATCTCATATTATGTATACTATATCTTTTTCTTATGCCTTATATTTAGAAATACGAAATATCGATAATTACGAAATATATTATATAAGTATGTTATATGTTAGTATAAATTTAATTAAAATTATATAATGATAAATATAATGAATAATATTTCAGGCTATTATCGTGTCAATTATGATTACACAAATTGGCAAAGGATTGTACGTTATTTAAATTCGGAAGAATATACGAAAATTCATGTCTTCAATCGTGCTCAAATTAACAATGATGCATTTACCTTTTGAATGGCAAATGAACAATGCTATATTCTTTGTCTATATTCTTCAGTATTATAAATTATTTGTCACGTGAAACAAATTAAGTGGCATGGTATCCAATGTTTGAAATTTTAACACAATTATTACAATATTTTACTATACCAGAAAGTGAATCCTTTAAGGTACGCAATAATAAATATTATAAAAATGAAAAGCATTATTACATGTATTGTATTTATATTATACAATAATTCTATTATACAATAAAATTATATATTATATCTATGTAAATGTTTTACAATCGACTTTTCAGTTTATTTTCTTACATTATATTTTCCATTTTGCTACTTATTAGTTACGTTAATGTTTTTTTTTTATAATTTTATTCATAGCGTCAGATCCTTCTTCCTCCCCGCTTTTCTTTGTTTTGTTGCTTTACTTTGATTTCTAATGAAAGTTATGTTCGGATTATTCTCGTGTTATAAATCATATATATCTTAATATACAATAACATGTGTTTGTCTGTATATGAATTGTATTTCTTTATAAATATCGAATTAATATAACATTTACATTAATTTATAATTTCTAGTTACACGTAGCAGGTATTTTGAATAAGTTTCTTCAAAGTACAGAAAGATAAAACATATTACGTCCAGTGGACTCCATGATTCTTTTTTTTTACAAAATGATTGCGCGAGCTCCGATACATCGTAAAAGTCAGCTCGAATAATAAATTAAAATAATTTCTCAAGAGCTCAAGCTCCGTGGATGCCAGTCTGCCGAACACGTGAACCTCAGACCGTTGAGGACTCACTTTTTAAACTAATAAACTATAGAGTCTGACAGAACTGTAACCGAACTAAATAATTGTTAACAATTATATGCGAGTTATGCCTAAACATAAGGAAACATTTGGTGTACTGGCGACGATGGAGAGTCATAACACTGCCAAGAGTAAATGTTTGGTTTTTCTCAAATCAAGTCTCGTACTCGTAGAACTGCCATCGTGGCGACACATTGTTTATAACTCCCACCACCTACCCAATGCGTTAGACTTGAGGCCGCTATACCCGCTCGGGAAGACTCAGGCCCTCAACCTCATCATTTTAAAATTCTTTCCTTACCAATAAGATTTGTTTTTTTTTTAGAGTCGGGGGCAAGATAGGCTAATTCCCCTCCATATCCTCAACAACCGCTAATATCTCATTCGTCGAAAAACTGAAAGAATCTTTTATATTATAAAACTAAAGGCCCACCCCCGCGACAACTCCGATATATTCACGAAGGGACACTGCCCTTCGTCGTCTTCTTGTTTTGATCGCGATCGCGAATAGACGTTTTCCTTTTTTTTCTCCGCGAACTGAAATAAGCTGAGTTACCATTTTTTTCGGTTCATTATTTCGATTTAACAACTACGATGATTATTTATTCTTAAGTTCTCAAAGAATTTTTAAATTTAATCCAAGATATTAATTGGGTTATATATAATTTCAATTACATAAAAGGTATGTAAGTATTAAATATACAAAACATTCATACTGTTCTTTAAATAATTCTCACATGTGTGTTCTTAATAAAACTGTTGAAATTAACTTAATCCATTTTTCTACTTTTATATAAAAAATTAGATTTGTGTATTCTAATTTTGAACTAGAATATATTAATATTTTTTTTACACAAAATATAGATACTTAAAGAAGAAATTAAAATGAAATTTCTAAGACTACTTTTAAGTGTCGGTCTAATATTGGTCACAATAGCTAATGCTGCTTATGATTCAAAAAGAGACTCAAATAAAAAAATTGATTATCGTTTACCCAATAACATAATACCAATACATTATGATATCAAACTGACAACGTACATCGAAGAAGATAATTTTACTTTTTGTGGTGAAACCAGTGTCAATATCAGAATTTGTTCTGCAACAATAGATATAAGTTTGCATATGCATGATTTAGAAATAAATGAAAAGGCGACGACATTGATAAAAAATGACATAATCTATAAACCAATTGAACATATTTATAACAACAAAACGGACATTTTAACGTTGAAATTTAATGAAGAATTATCGCTTGATCTTTACAAATTGAACATGAAGTTTGCTGGTAATATATCTGACACTGAGAATAGTGGTTTTATTATAAAATCATATACAGACAAAGGAGAAAATAAAATGTAAGTAAATATAACAACATATTTGCAACGTACATATAAATTATTCTTTTTTATTGTTTTTTTATCGTTTTTCTCTTCAATCAAAGACTTTAAAAACTACATAAAAAATAAAATTAAATAAAACACTAAATAAAAAACATAAAATCATATAATTATATTTTAATATATTAATATAATTAAAATAATAATACAATATAGCGTTACAGTTTTAAAATAAAAAGCAGTACAACTGTATTCAGCGTTTCTATTTTTATTTCTTAAAATAACATTTTTTATATATAAAAGAGGAGATAATAATTTAATATTTTTTTTAATTTTTCATTCTGTACAATATTAATGATAAATTTATCTAAACCATTTTGTTAATAAATTAGGTTGGCTTTTACGCAGTTGGAACCAATCGGAGCCAGACGAATATTTCCATCTTGGGACGAGCCTGCATTGAAAGCTACTTTTAACATCTCTGTAAAGCATCATCAGAAATATAAGGCTTTGTCAAATATGCCGATACGTGCTCAGAACGTGGACGAAGATGGGATGATGTGGACACATTTCAACACCACCCCAATAATGTCCACTTATCTCGTGGCGATCGTGTTGTCTGATTATGTTCGTGTTTCCAATGCGGATGGAACCGTCAATATGTGGGGTAAATCGTCTATGATATCGCAAATAGAATTCGCGCATAGCGTTGCCGAAAAAGTCGAGCAGTTCTTGATTCGATATACCAATATTTCAAGACAAGTTCCGAAAATGGATCACGTAACGATACCTTCTTTTCTAAACAAAGGCATGGAAAATTGGGGACTTATTATTTACAGGTAATATATACAATTAAAAAAGATGAAAGTCTAATTAATGTTAATTTTAGTTAATTTTACAATTAAAAAGTATTTATATTTTATAGATATTCACGATATAGTATCCATACATCTTTATGTTTACATGTGACAAAATCATTTTGCCTAATCATATTTTATACATCACGTTATGTTTTTTCTTTTAGTGAAGAGATCCTTATGTATAATAATAACACAGATCCTACATTTCGGAGGACAGGTATAGCGTCATTAGTAGCGCATGAACTTGTACATCAATGGTTTGGCAATTTGGTCACCCCATCTTGGTGGTCCGATTTATGGTTAAATGAAGGATTTGCAGTGTTTTTAGAGAGATACCTTCTCGATAAGGTACTTAACATATTATTATTAAGGCAATATTTCTCATACAGTTTCTTATACAATTAAGAAAACAGTTGTGTACTTTCTATAGAGTGTCCCAAGATTTTCAATAAACATTTCATAGGCTGAACATATTATATTGAATAGAAAAACCGTATAGCAGTTTACGATTTTGCAATAAAAAATTAATAAATTATTATTGATAAAAATGAATAACTCTGTGTATACTGTTCTCTTAATTGAGTAAGCTCTGTCACTCGGCCCATGTGTCAATAATTATTAGATACTCTGTACACACACACACACACACACACACACACACACACACACACACACACACACACACACACACGAAGTAATCTTTTTGAATTTATAATCCTAATTGCGCAAATTTATCGTCTATGGATCCATTATTCAATTGCAATAAAAAAATGTTATTTCTAGATTTTTGATTGGCGAAAAATGGAATTTTTTGTGCTCCAAAAATTGCATCTTTGTTTTGGAATAGATACTGGTTCCATAATGGATTCTGTTACTATGGAAGCTTATAGATTTCTTCAATATGAATCGCTCCTTACACATGAAGTTTATATAAAAGGTAAAAATATATATAAATAAATATAAATATATATATATATATATATATATATTTATATATATTAATTAAATATATATATATATATTAATGTATATAAATAAATATAAATATATAAATATATATATATTTAAATTATCAATTTTTTAAGCAAAAAATAAAAAAATGACTATATAAAAGAGGTTGATGAAAAATAAAATCATTCAATTTTATTTTATCTATATAATTTATTTAAGGAGATTTATTTGTGAAATTAATTTGTATTTTACAATTTATTTTATCATAGCACCTGTTATATTGCGTATGTTGCAACATGTAATTACTGATGATGTGTTTCGAAATGGTATCATTATATATTTGGCCACGCAGTAAGTGTGTAATCACAATATTAAATATCATAGCTGTAATTATTTATGTAATCGGTATTGTTATTTAATTATAGTACTTATTGTATCATAGATCTTATATTTATTGTATTATTGTTTAATTAAATCAGTTTTAAATGATATTAGATTTTAGGTTTTTACATGTAAAAATTATATTGTACATTAATTTTCATTGATATAATTAAATTGGTAAATTTACATTTATATTTTTCTATGTAGAATTATGGCGTCGTTAAGAATAATATTATTTTTCAAATATAGTAAATTTGGTTCGGTGACATCTGACAATCTGTGGATCGCTTTACAAGATGCCCTAGATAAATCGGAAGTTCCGCATGACAATTACAAAATAAAAGAAGTGATGGATACATGGATAAAGCAAAAATCTTATCCTTTGCTGAATGTGACAAGAAATTACACAACTGGTGAAGTGATAATATCGCAAAGACCCAATCATAACTTAACTGATATCGATATTAATATTAAATGGTGGGTACCTGTGACTTTTGCTACGCAAACAAATCCGAATTTTTCCAATACTTTGCCTAGGTATTGGCTGAGGCCACAAGACCAAAATATAAGTTTTCAAATTGATACAAATGATTGGATTATTGTTAATATACAACAAACCGGTAAGTACCTTTTAATAAGTTAATTATATCTCTATATATATATTATATATAGTATATATTATTATTTATTTTACATCACTCTCAATAAGCATCCAAAAATCTGTAAAAAACTTTATCGTAACTTTTTCAAATTAATTTCATTATAAATTAATATAAATTAATCCTTATCATACATATCTTTTATATTGTTCTATAATAGTATTAGTTTTATAATATTATATATATATATATATATATATATATATATATTATATTATATTTAGAAATATCGATAATTGAAAATATATTATATAAATATGTTATATATTGGTATAAATTTAATTAAAATTATATAATGATGAATATAATAAATAATACTTTAGGATATTATCGTGTCAATTATGATTACACAAATTGGCAAAGGATTGTACGTTATTTAAATTCGGAGGAATATACGAAAATTCATGTTCTCAATCGTGCTCAAATTATTAACGATGCATTTACCTTTTGGATGGCAAATGAACTCAATGCGTCCGTATTTTTCAATATTACAAATTATTTGTCACGTGAAACAGATTACGTGGCATGGTATCCAATGTTTCAAATTTTAACACAATTATTACAATACTTTATTATACCAGAAAGTGAAGCTTTTAAGGTACGCAATAATAAATATTATAAAAGTAAGAAACATTATTACATGTATTGTATTTATATTATACAATAAAATTATAGATTATATCTACGTAAATGTTTACAATCGACTCTTCGTTTATTTTCTTACATTATATTTTTCATTTTGTTATTTAATTGTTACATAATGTTTCTTTCTTTATAAATTTTGTCATAGCATCAGATCCTTCTTCCTCCCCACCTTTCCTTCTTACTCTGATTACTCTGATTTTTAGTGAAAGTTAGATTCTCCGATCATTTTCATGATGTAAATCATGTATTAATAGTACAATAACGTTTGTATATGAATTGTATCTCTTTATAAATATCAAATCGATATACATTTATATTAATTTATATTAATTTATAATTTCTAGTTGCACATAGCAGGTATTCTGAATGAGCTTCTTCAAAATACAGGATATGAAGAAAATTTTGACGATGACGACATCACAAAAATGAAAAGGGTTGAAGCTACGAAATGGGCATGTCTCCTTGATAATCCGGAAACCAAGAAGATGATCAACCTTAAATTGAAAAAACGTCTCGACGATCCTGATAATCACAAGTAAATATTTTAATATATCGAATTTAATATTCTCGAATTTCGTTAACGGTTTGTCGCTAACGGTTTGTTTAAATGTACCAAGATGTATGTACTTTCAGTTTCTGAATTAATATTGTTTTAACAAAATATAAAAACAGAAAACTGAACTGGATGGAAATTCGGCTGCATGTATCAAATATTTGTATGTACTATTTCTAAATAGATATATATTTTAGACTTCCATTATGGTGGCAAACATGGACATATTGTTGTGGAATGATGAGAGCTGATCAAACTACTTGGAATAAACTCTTTGAATTATATCAACAAACTCACGACCGCAAACTTTTAACAATTTTGTCTTGTTCTCAAGATCCTGATATTATAATCAATTATTTAAATATAATAGCATTGAACACTTCATTATTACACGGTTCAACGCATTTTTATGTCTTTAATACTATTCTTGATAAACAAGCACGCAACAATCTAATTCTTGACTACGTATTAGAAAATTTGGAAATAGTGAAACCCAAGTAATATAATGCATTCTTTTATTAAATAAAAGAATTTTATGTATTTTATAAATCTTTTATTTATAAAAGTTTATTATATGCATTAATCATAAATTTATTGTTTTATTTTTATAGATTAATTGGTATGACTTCAATATTAAGGATTATTATTAGTCATATATTTTCTCAGGAATCATTTGACAAGGTAAATTTTTTAATGATTGATTTATACTAAATGATTTAATAAATACCCAAAGTTAAACAGCACAAAATTGACTATAAGTCAGCAGAAGAAGTCTAAAGTTGACTTTAATTAGACTAAATGTCAACTTATAGTCGATCAATAATCGACAAATGTCCCAATTATAATCGGTTACAAGTCAGCCATATCAGTCGACATTTTTTACATGGTTATGGCGACTAGGCTAACTTTTATAGAAAATCGACGTTTAGTTGGCTAAACATTTGGCTAGTCATTTGTGCTGTGTGGGTTAATTTTAATATATATTTTAGAGATAAATATTTTAAATTAATATGTTTCAGATAAATAGATTCATAGCAACAAAGCTCGAATCAGATTCTTCAAATACAATACAAGCAGTGATAGAAAAGCGACAAGCTAATCTCGAGCGTTCCGCAAAAATTGTTAGAAGATTGTTTCCAGTCGGAGAAAATCAAACTCGTTAGCCAAATGATCCAATCAAATCTGATACATTTGCCTATGTTATAAATATTTTTAAAATATTGCTTTCATTTATTGTTGCCAACTTGAATACAACTTTTCATATATTTTATAGTTATTTCTAGAATGTTTAAATATTTTTATAATATTTAATATTTTATTAATAGTCTGAAAACTATTAATATATATTCTTAAATTTCTATGATATATTAATTTTGTAATTGACAAATAAATTACATGACATTTAATTTTATGTTCTTTAATGTCCTTCGTAATATATTTTTTAGATATAAAATTATATTTACATATATGTATATAATATCAAGTTTCGTTTTTGTACTTTTCCTTCGAAAAATTGTATTATATTATTATTCAATATTTTATACAATTCTGTAAATTAAAAACTAGTAAAAACATTATTATTACATATATTTATTTCATTATCAAAATAATATTTTGCAACAAAATTATTTTTCTATTAAATAAAACGCAACTTCTTTATTGCTATAATGAATAATATGTTTATATTAACATATATAAATTACGATTTTACAAAAAATATATATGTAATATATATGCAAACTTTATAAAAATATTACTGACAATATAATTATTAATATTTAAATTAATAATTTACCATTTTTATCATGATACCATGCGATGTGCATAATGTATTAATAATATTTGTAATTTTCTTTCTGTAGATGCATAGGATATCTCTCGTAAAAATTACAACATTAAAATAAATGTAAGTGCAACAATATTTATAAAACAAATTTTTGATACTTAACATGTTTATGAATTTATATTACATTAATTGGCATATTTGACTCATTGAAAGACCTGTTGCATACGTTTTTATAATTATTAATTGTTTTAGATTATATTTTGCGTTCAAAATTATTTCACACAATTATAAAACATGTTTTAAGCAGCCAAGATCTTTCAAATGCAGCAACATATCAGCAAGTATTTTAGATAGTTCGTCTCCACCAGCGTACTTATATTTTTTTGCACTTTCCAGCCTGCCCAGGTTTATTATATCTTGTACTAATACCGTCATGTTGGCATGTCCCAATATCATAAATAAGAAGGAAGACGCGATAACAAAACCGAAGAGAGCACCTCTCCTGAAATCGTCCAACAAAGCGTCGTACGAGTATTTCTCGATATTCTGAAGTCCAGCCTTTAGCAAATACTCCCTCAGCGCGTCATGATAGGCTCGCATGATCTCGAAGAAATATTTTCTTCTCATATCGTTCGAGCAACAGAGGCACAAAAACGTGGAGAGATCAACAACGGGCGTCGAGTACCTGATAAGAGCAAAATCGATTAGCATTGGCTGATATTGTCCGTTGTCTTTCGTCTTGAAGAGAATGTTGCCCAAGATAAAATCACCGTGGCAGAGCGTGGCCAAGGGTTCTACCGGTTGCACTACCTTCATCATCACTTTGTCGAACGCTTCCGAGAGAAAGGTCTCCATTTTATCGCAGAAAGTGGGATCGTGGCCACGTTTACGAAGATATTC